>NC_069123.1:54864410-55124410 GCF_026914265.1 Mya arenaria
TGTTCTACGTGATTATTCCATCTCAATATAACGCTCACCTAGTGACACTCAATGTTATTATAGTTGCCCTTAAGTAAACGCAATTGAAAATGGAATCATTTTAAGCTTGAATTTACATAACATTATGATCAATTGAATGTGAACTTATTAGTGTTTGGTAGTTATACATTTTTTTATATTAAACTTCTGAAAATGAATAAAATTTGTAACATCAACGTCTATAACATTGACTACGAGAGAAGTTTTTTTGAAACATTTCATTGATTTTCTTAAAGCATTGGCTGCATATTTGTTTATAAGACATTCGCAATTGTATAATTCTTAAAGTTACGTCGCCATAGATATCGTCTTCCTTATTGCCTCTCATTGTCTCCAAAGATTTTTTTAATTATAAAATTATTCTAATGATTAAGTTTATCTAGTTTCCTAGGTTAACACATTATAGCTGAATAAAGGAAGTCTAATCTTATTCTGCAGATATAATACCTTTACGACAAACACATTATTCAAAACAACAACATATTCTAGTAAACCAAATTATGAGTTTGGTGTAAATTAACTGTTGCAAACAGGGATAATTTTCTTTATACCTTTTCTTATTTTACCAGAAAACTGAAATTTTAAATGACATTATCAAGACAAATACATAATATGATATTTTAGCCTTGAATAGCGATAAAGTGGGCAACACAAAACAGATGATAATTGGATTCGACTTACTCTAATATGACAATATTTATAACGTCTAGCATTTCTTTCAATATATAAATATCTGCCCGTTTCAATTTCCAAAAAATGAGATCACGAACGTAGTCTCGACATTTCATCTCTTATATATTCATTATAAATTAGTAAAATTACATTAAGATATTTTTTTTCAAATTTAAGCTCACTTTTATAAAGTCTATAGAAATCGTATTTGGACTGACTAGCTACAGTTGTGTTACACTCCTTTGTATACTGATCATACAGTATATGTTCAAACAGAGGTAAGAAATTAACATCAGCATTGGAAGCCGTGAAAGTACCACTGAATCCTATGTTGTCTTAAATTGTTTAAGATAAAAAAAGCCAAGTATTAGGTCTATTTAAAGGTACGACCAGTAAATTCAAAAATATATGTGAATTCTGTTAACTGGGGACAACATAGATAACGTCCTTTGTACTTTGTAATGAAAATCATACTTGGCAAAATGTTTAGCTTTACAAAACATACTACAAGTATTTAAATTTTTTTATATTGTTTTAGTAGTCGGGTTGAAATTTAAAAAAAACAACAACGTTTGCACATGTTTACTCATCTTTACAACGTTTACAATTACTGTTAAACAAGCCCGACTTTTTAACTTTTGTTTTATTTAGATAAGGCTATTTTTTTATTAATTGGTTAACGGATTTTTAAAAAAAAAATGTTGGACGGGTGGTGCGAAAAAAAAGAGGATTTCATACTCGTTCTAATTTTTTTAAAAATACATGTACATGTATTTTTCATAGCGTTTGTTGCGAAACCCAAAACCAAAAGATCAAAATAACAAAAAACAGGAAAGACATCTTCATAGATATATTATGAATGGCATTTGAAATGCTTTTTTTTAATTAAAGTTTTGATTTCTATGCAACACAATGTCTTCAATGCCTCAATAGTATAATGAATATTGATATGTTCAAATGCTCACTTTGTCATACACATATGTTTGGCTTTACAGTCCATTTTTCTCTCCTACCAATTTCATATCCAAATTAATGCAATCATTATATAAGCATTTTATACACTTTCACCTTAAAATAATGTCACATTTTAAGTCAATATTATTATAAACTTTCAGTTTTACTGTCACTTTTTGTTGATGTTTATTGAAGCACATCCTGACTGCAAGAGTTTCCCTATTTGCCACACTATTTCCACATATCAACCTTACAATGAATATGCCTGTGTCTCCTCATTGCTGGGCACTACTTCTTCTCAACAGAAAAAGCACAATGTTACAAATTTTACTGACTCACTTATTTATTAAATGAAATAAGGAAATGTAAATAATAAAAATGACTTTATAGTCAGTAATGAATTCTTTGAAGTTATTTCTCTGCAGCTTTAACAAAATTTAAGTTACCCCAGATTTTGATTACTTGAATAGTAGTCTCCATGTAATTTGTTTAACAATTAATGCCCCCCCCCCCCCGGGACGAACACAGGACAATATATTTTATCAGTTACTCTGGTTTATATGTGATTTGTTGTCATTGATACTGATATCAGCCTTGATGTCATCTATACCAAAAAAATAGTTTAAATGCAGATGGTATGTTAAAAATGGGAATTTATTTTTTTGTATGATCTCAGCTCAATTGAGGCCGCCATTTTGAAAACAATTTTTAAAACTGCATCCTTATGTTGCAAAGGAACAGGCAACAGGTTTTACATCATTTCATGTGCGCAAAAGAACACAACTGATTTCCTTTTTTCAATTTTTATTTTTGGAGTTTTCGAAATAATTGGGCGGCGGATCCGTTAACCAATTTATTAAAAAAGGGCTAAGTAATTATAGAATTGTCGTCCATAAATACCATCTGACATATTATCGTACACTTCTTAAAGTTATAGTATTCAATAGTAGATCATTGATCAAATTGAATTTTGCTATTGTTTAAAACAACAAGTCCACGATCACAATATTCCCGTACAGCTGTATCGTACACAACACATTGAACATTATTACACATAGTATTATAGTATTATTGTTCTACTGGAACGTAAACGAAATAGGACAATTGCCCGAAAATTCTGATAAATGTTTAACATCTATATTATCAAACATCGAATACAGATTTCTATCACATATAACGTAGTCAACAACACTTGCCGATGCATTATAACGGCAAGTAAAACGTCCAGGGTCAATACGACTATTCATTATATATAAAGTAGACATCCTAGAAAGGGATAATTATTTATTGTCAAATTATTTGGCAAATCACCAAATGGTTGTCTTATCGGTAAACCGATTGGTACAACATTATCGTCAGGAAATCAACATAGCGGTGAATATTAATATTAATATTTTCAACAAATCGGACCTTTGATACCATCTAGTATCTAGTTCATGAGATATCAAAATATCACCTAATTTGAAATAAAGACGGATATCATCCTCAAGCTTATCTAAGAAATCGAACTCAAATAATGAGGAATCTCTTTCGCTACACTAGAAACCTCAGGCGGAATATAACAACAGCTGTATATCATAATGTAGACCCAAAAAACGTTTTGTTGAGCTTTATCTACACTATGCACTTATAACAAAGAAACACACACAAAAGCTGATATGGACTCTTCAATACGACTGGTATATAATTAATAATTAATAAAAAAAAACTTATATATTTATAATGCAGCCATCTGCCTTGCTGCAATGTTAAATTTGTCAGTTTTACAGCAATTTCCATTCGAAAGTTATTAACATGATATGCATGTTTCCTATCTTTCAGATCATGATATATCCTGCTGACATCATAAATGTACGTAGACAGAAGTGCTTCAATTAACTCGAGAATATCCCTTTGGGGAATATACCACGGAAGAGAGACACCGATAGTTCGAGTTCAATACATGACTTTCGCCCGTATTGACTTTAAGTTTCACACGTTATTTCCACGGACAATTTCCTTGTTCTGAACGATGTATTGCTTCTGAGATAATTGGATTACTGGATAACATGAAGTCCGGAGTGCGCAATAATGTCTGGTTACAATTTATTTACACTGCGCTAATGCTTCTTTAAACGACTAAGGAAGCGGATTGAAGAACACGGATAACGTGACTTCATGTGAACTTTGTATGCAATATTTCATAGTTGTCGTATCAATACCGAATGCTTTGGTTAGTTCTAAATAGAAGCGCTGTCAAACAAATTGGTCTTATTTTACAGTTTAATTTAGCTTTTTCCAATTATTGGCTATCATGAAGTCAGCTTATTTGTTGTTTTGAAAATTTGAGAGTGTCCTATAAGTACTAATTTTAAATGTCACAGGCAAAAAAGTAATTTCCGCATAACACATAAACAATCAAATGCTAATATAGCCAAGAAAAAATATGAGTGAACAAGACCAAAGAAACAGAGTTGTCTTCCTCGGCGCTGGCGGGGTCGGGAAAAGCTCCATTTTGAAAAGGTTTCTGTTCAACACCTACAGTGATACTTACCTCGAAACAGTAGAAGACTTGTATTCTAGGGAATACACTATTCAAGGTGCGGAAGTGGTTGTTGATTTTCTGGACACCGCTGGGAAGTTGGTATTTCCAGCAATGAGGCGCCTGTCGATAACAACAGCACATGCTTTCGTTCTAGTATATTCGGTGACTAAGCCCGAAACGTTTGAAGAAGTAAAACGATTGTGGGAAGAGATCAAGGAAGTTAGAAGTAATTACGAGGACTTGCCATGTGTTGTTGTTGGTAACAAAGTTGACCTTGAGGATAACAGGCAAGTGGAGAAATTTGACGCACTAAACTGGGTTTATAATGATGAAAACTGTGGGGCGTTCGTAGAGGTCTCTGCTAAGAACGGTGAATGCATTGTAGAAGTGTTCAAATTACTAATGGAAAAAGCAAAGAATCCAAGAGCAAAGATAAATGAACCCTTTATGCCGCGCAGATTGAGTGAACATTCCCTGGAGGTGCAATCCCAGGCAAAGGTCAGTGCCGATAAAACTAGTGAAAATGGGAGCAAGTTTAGTAGAACCAGAAGTCTTATTCGCCGAGGAAGTAAGCCAAAGATTCGAAAGTCTCACGCCCGCTCCCAGCACCGACAGGACTGTGTTATTTCTTAGAAATTTCTGATTGAATATTTTAGCGATTTTAACAATACATACAATGTGATTTATTTTGGTGTTACGTAATCACGTGTATGCGTCTATAAGTCTTCTAGGCAACTTGTTTTAATCAAGATGTGAACTTTTAAAGGAATGCAATAGGTATTCAGATTATTTAAGCAGATATTAAATACTATCAATTGTGATATTAAACTAATGAAGTAATTCAGTAAGTTTAAGAATATAGTCAAACTCCGTTGACTCGAACTCCCAGGGACCGGCATTGAGCCTCGAGCCAAGCCGAAATTCCTACATTCAGTTTAAAGAAATGGGTCCTTAAAATCTTGTTCGAGCCAACGATGAAATCGAGCCAACGGGGTTCGACTGTATTGTCGTGGCAACATGCCATTAGAAAGTGAAGGATCACTATGGTTGTTTTAGAGAAAAATGGACGAAATGTTGATATAGTTGTATTTGGGAAATAGTATTTTAACCTTCTTCATATTTTACTTCTTTGACCTTGCTTGTGATTTTTTTTATTTAAACACCTGATCAAAAACTAGTTCAAAAATCAAAATATACCAACTCCCCTTTCATCAACATCCTCACTCTTGAAACAACCAAATATGTAAAAAAATATCATGTTTAAAATAAAAAGATAAAATGGTTATCCTATTTTTTAAATCTTCTATTGAAGCAGATTGCTCGAAAACTAGCTTTCAAACAAAATAATAATAAAAACAACAAAAAACAAACAAATGATGGAGCATTAATACGGTATTATATCATCTTTTTAAAAGATTTCTAAAATGTCTGGCTTTGCATTAGAATTCCCTGGACAATTCACTGAACAGGAAACTGACGTACCTCATACTTCATAGTCCAAAAAACGGCATCAAGAGAACGACCGATCTTAAAGCGAATCTGACTGTATTCTGGCAGTTAGATCGATTGCATATCTATCATGAAACACAGAGGAAAAATAGTTTTAAATTAAATATGGATAAGCAATGTGTTCAATATATTTATGAAAAGTTCAATTTAATTTATTTTGCGCATCACATTTTACTGTTTGGAACATAAATGCATTAATATAAACATATTGATTAAGGTTTATAAAAGATTCGGACTGAAACATGAGTCAATAGATATCTTTTATTACATTTAATATTTTATAAATGGTAAATTTTATTTCACACCATCGATTCTGTCTAACACAATATCTTGCTACCCTCATAAACAGTATAATTCTACATAAAATAAGCATTGGGTTAGGTTAAATGTACATTGTGGCTGTTTAAAAACTTTTTATATTTGTTTTAATGTGCAATAGTTTTACTGCTGTATATGATAGTTTTTGTGTGTCAAAGAGCTGGGATTTCAGAAATATATACGTACTTAATTACATTAGGCCAGAGCATATATTACATTTGAAAGTCTCCACCAAATTAGAAATATTGACACGATTGCTAAAGGCTATTAATTATATTGCGCTCTAGTTAATATTTCATTGTTCTGTATATCAACGGGTTCATCTCACCAAGAAGTTCTATCAAATTGAATCTTGTCTAAGACGAACATGGACACAAATAGACTGACTTTTCAGCTGTCTTATTTGATCTGAACCCACACAAAAAATGTCATATTGAACGATGTGTTAGCAAAGTTCAAACATGTTCATATATATTGTAAATAGAAATATCCGTTTCACTAAAACATATTTCTTTATGTATTTAACAATTCACAGTTTAAACTAAATAATAACCATTCTTCTAAACCAATAACCAGTTTCAATAAATAATCATAGAAATTTTCTAAAAAAACCCCACCCCTTTAATTTGTTTGTATATTAACTGTACATTTAAAATATGTATTGTTCTGCAAACTTAAAATCATGAACTTAATAGAACTTGGCCTAAATATTTACATCACGCCTCCAACGCTTCGCTCTCATCAGATATAGTTTCCTTTGCCCCGTATATCCCATGCGGGTCACCTTCTAACACAGTAACTTATAATATTGAAGATACATAATTAATATATCTCAGAGAATACTTATTCATGACTCATATATTTACATTAACACTTCATTCCTTAACGATGGTTGTTGTTTATCAATTTCATATTATATCTGTATAAAGTGCAATGGTATTTCCCATCGAAATCGCGTGCGTTTGTTTAATACTTCTGTCCTGCCATTAGGCGCAATAATACTAATGGGTGAGGCATATTTCCTACGGAATTATTTTTTTCAATGAAATCGTAGTAAAATTATTGGCGACATGCAAAACTGTAATCTGCAGTAAAGCAGTTAAAACAAGATAAGCAACGATAATTTGATTGATTTGAATGTAGATGATTTCATGATGGATGGAACAGTTGAAGAAACGTTTGTGTTTAATAGACTGTTAAATGTCACGAAAATGCAAAAACAGTTAGTAAGTTTATAATAACCTCTATAACGGGTGCATGTATGACGTCATGAGTGATGTCATTGAAAAAGTTTTACATTAAGCTCGATTCGGGCCGCAACATAACTCGGCAGCGGCATTTTGTTTCGACGCCATTTTTGCAGTGTTCATTCGTTTTGAAAGTGTTGTTTTTTTCGGAATTGACTGGATTACTGGGATTATTTACGCACAATACCTATTGGGTAATCAATTAATTACCTATACAGTCCTACTTTAATCATTATTTGTTTTGATAACTAATTTAAGCCTGAACATTTTGTTGAAAACATGTTCTTGATAAAATGTACAGCATCTTCGATCGGCATCAGAGAAAAAAATATTTGAAATTTCTTTGTTCATTGCATAAGACGTAATGGAATCATGTCCATATAAGTCGCATGTTCTGAATAAAATCGACAGAAATAACTTAAGTTCGGAGGAGTTAGTCGTTTAAGACATAATTTAGTGCTTTTAACAGTCGAAACAACTGCAGAAAAAAACACATCAGCTTGCCAGGAAAAGACAACTCAGCAGAAAATATGTAAGTTATATGTGGTTTATTTCATGTTTTGGTATTTGTATGCAGCTACATTATATATGCTAAAATATGTTTTTGTGCAAAAGTTTGCATCGTTGACCAACTTTCGGTCAGAAACCAGGTCGCCCAGCCTTCATTGTTATGATGCGGGCCCTGATAGCGCATGCATATGTAAAACAAAAAAAACGGTCATTAACGACACGTGAATTTACTGAATAATGCACGTTTTCTACCGAAAAAGCCCGGGTTTTGCGTTTTAATACACCACGATAACGGACCGAAAACACACAGTTTATGCAATAATACGTATTTATAATATTCTTGAAATTGAAAAGATAGAAAATAAACATATAAATAAGGAACTATTTTATCTGTGCATTCATTGTCGTATAAAATTAGGTTACGATAGCTGTTCTAATTTATCCACCGTTGAGAACAACGAGAGAAAGAAAAAAGAGAAAATGCTCTTGAATAATCAATTTATTTTAGCAGAAATGTAGATTTAAATAAATGTAAATATAAGTATTAAAATTCGACATGTTGCATTTTATTGGGGTATGGTATGCAATGGCGCAGTTCAGACTTCGGACTCCACCCATTTTGAACAGCCCCATTGCATACCATAACCCCAATAAAATGCAACATGTCGAATTTTAATCCTTGAATAAGCGACATTGTTATTGACCACGGTATATCCTTGGAATATATTGACAAAACTATATCAACCTGATTTCGTATCTGATCATAAACTTGAAGATAAAAAGCTGAAATCGATACGTTTTTATATGCCATAGTACAAATACCCTTTGGTCATCTACAACTGCACGTTACCTCATCATGATACTGACGTAAGTGAATTGGTTCTTAAGTTAATTTTAACACAAAATCGGAACCACCTGTTGCCATCAATTGTTTTCTTGTCTAGTGACATCATATAACAATTGCGATATTCTGACTTTCTTCATACTTTAGCTGTACAATTGCTATTGGCTTTGCTTTACATGCCCAGTGCCATTAAACCCGGTTTATGTTTAAACTTTTTTGCTACTGAGCTTGTTCTGTAGCTTTTGGCATACAAATTCATCTGTACAATTTGTAAATTTTATACCTTTCAATGTTACTTCAATTCATTAAATACTTTTGCTTTGGGCTGACCCTTGTTGTTAGTGTCGCGAGTCCAAAGAATTCGAATGACGATTAACGAACACATTGGCATATTTTGAAGCATTGCTGTCTTCGTACTTTACAATAATTGACTCAATATGACTGCCGTCTGATAGTAAGACTATGTGATGGTTCAAGCAATACCGAAGCCATGCAATTATTTGAAGGACATACACAATGCCAACAGGAAAGTGGCTTGGCTGAATAATTGCCTTGCCCAGAGAGAAAACTTTTATTTCGTTTGATTGTGCTGTATCAAAAACGTCGAGGTCATTATAATACTTATGGTCAAGGACAAGTACAATAATGTCGTTGTATAACTATACGACCATGTCCGTTGGTAATTTTCATATTCAGAATGCTCCCTACGTAAAAGGTATATGTAATCTTATCATATAGATTTTTTATTTTTTGTTTCCATATAAGTAGAATATTATTTTCTTCATGAATCTCATTTTTCTTTAAAGTATTATAGTAGTTACACAATAATGGACGTGCCTCGCTCTACTGACTAAGTTAAACAGTAATTTGATGTAGAATATTCAATTTGCCTATTTATAGGCACAAGGCATTATGTGTAAACAAGAGGACAATCGAAAAACTCTCAGTACGTCACATTTAATCATGTATGCAATATATTAATAAATGCATCAATAGTGAGACTATAAATGCATATGAATATGATAAATACTTTATAACTGTCGGCTTCCAGTCAGTTTTCACACGTCCAACTTCACACGAGGTAAAACCGATTTAAAGAAATAAAAAAACTGAAGGTGTAGACACAGATTAATGGAATGTAGTGTGTGTCGAAGCAAAAAAGTACATCCATCATTCACTGACGGAAAAAACTGTTCTATTCTCCAAAATTGTTGCCTTGGTAAAAACCCCCATCCAATTTCGTGTCCAAGAGTAGATGAACATGCACTTCATAAAAAGAGTTAAAATTGACAAAATATTGATTTTTTACATTTTTTGCGCGAATATTTTCTTAAAATTTCTCTATTGCATCTTGATTGTATCATGATTATTTAAGATTTCACTAGCTTATATAAGCAGTCGTTCTTATACATAAGTCTGCAATATTAATTATTTTATGGCAATATAATTTTAACATTAAATACATTTGACTGGTAAACAAAAACTTAAATCAACTGGATAGGTCAACCCATTTGTTGTCACTGGAGGCGGCAAACATGTGTGTGGAAACAAGCAGTTCCAAAATGATGCAAAGGATGTAACTATGCAACGGATCGTGCGTTGTGATTCTGAATCCTGTGTAGTTTTCAAATATTGATTTTGATTGAAAAACATGAAATCTGTGAGTGAAAACAGACTAATGTTAAAACTATATTAAACTTAATGAGTTCAAAGCACATGCATTAAATATCCTTTCATCGTCTGGTTTTTGGAAACTAGTCCTCTCATATATGACTTTGAAATCCAGATAGATTATCTGCGTTGATAAGGAATATGGGGAATCTCCAAGGCTAATGAAGCTATGAGGGCGACACATTTTTACCAAATATTTGGCTAAATCATGAACAGTTAACATATGGAAAGAAATTATCCAAACCGAATAAACCGATGCTTAGACCTCATGTACGACGCATACATCACATATTTTATGATTATTTAATTTAATAAATCATCTTAAATATAAATTCACTTCAACTTAATAAATTTGATTTTTTTTTAAATTACTTGAAGCATGTGTGTGATGTTTATTTTGTCACGGTTAATAGTATGTCTGTGTACTTTACGCAAAACAAAGAAAATAGTTTAATTTTAGAGTTAAAACCGGGAATTACATCATGCATATTGCAATTCATCCAGTAGAGACTGCTCAATAATATCAAACGATAACTTACATCGTACAACAAAACCAGTAGATATATTATTATGAAAATTGAAATCTGTGAGACTGTGTATACCTTAATGAATATGTATGCTCCCAATAATAAAAATGAACATAATGCATTCTTTGAACACATATAAAAACCAGTACAAGAGATATCTCAAGGGTTAAATGTTATAGGTGGATACACTAGACATCCATGAAAGGGTATCGCCTTCAAATGGAAATCACAAGTAAATTTTCAAAACAATATCATATCAAATTATTTAGTCGATATTTAGAGGTCATTAAATAAAACGTATTTACAATATACGTGGAGAAGAAAATGTAACGTTGAACGAAGCAGTATTGACCTCTGGTAAATTGACAAAAATATAACACCGTAAGTGTAATATCACGCCTGCCTTAATTAAATATAAAGATCATGTAGCAATTTCATTCAGACTTAAGTCATCAAGTAAACTGGGTCCTGGTAACTGAAAATTAAAAAAATTCTCTATAAAAAGACGTTCATTACTATCAAAATACAGAGACTATTATTGAATGCTCAAATACTATCTCTGCGAAATAAATGGGAATATGTAAACAATTAATACAAGAATAGTCAATCAGTTTCTCAAAAGAATGGCAAGATATAAAAATAATCATCTGCAAAAACTTTAAAACAACTAAGGATATTGCATGCAATTGACATTGTTAATCACAAATCAAATGATAATGCAGTACTACGACTTGAAAACGAAATTAAATATGTATAATGAAAAAGCAAAAGGTGCTCAAATTTGATCCAAAGAAGACTTTCTTGAAGAAGGTGAACCAATTCAAGTCATTTTATTTATTTAGAAAAATCCCGTCAAACCAGGAAAATAATGACTGCATTAAATATTAATGATTGCAAAGCTCCTAGTGTTAATGAAATACGTACTGTAAAAACAGAGGTTATATTCTACTAAAAACCAATACTCGTCTCAAACAGTTCTGGTCTATACTTTTGTTGAATTTTAACAGATACCTTAAATGAATGTTTTGAGAAAGAAAAACTTACTAACTCCGAAAATTAACAAATATTTACACTGCTGTATAATAATGGAGACCCGGAGATTGTGAACAACTGGAAACCAATATCATTATTAAATATTGACTACAAATTCTTGCAAAACCATAAGCAGCCCCACTTTAAAACGTCTTACGAAATTAAATATTAGCCAGAATCAATGAGGCTACAAAAATAGATTTATTGGAAACATTATAGAATATACTGAACAGATATATATAGAAGGGGCAGTAATATTTCTAGATTTTAAAAAGGCTTTTTATACGGTTAAAATGGCCTTTAATGATGATTTGTTTGAAGAAAATTGGTTTTGAAGAAATGTTTACACAATGGTTACGACTATTACAATATTTCCTCACGCGTTACTAATAATGGATGGCAATCTTAACCTTTTAAACTAACTAGAGGCATTAAACATTGGTGTCCTATCTCTGCCTTGCTATTTATAAATGTTGTCGAAATTATCTCGTTAAAAATAAAGTCTAGCGAAGATATGAAAGGCATTTAAGTGGCAATGAATACATGCATTAGGATAATGCATCTTGCAGATGACACTACGGTATTCGCAAAAATAGGAAAATGAATTTCGTGTTATTTTAAAACTTACTGATTAATTTAGTCGTGTTTCCGATCAGTATTTGAAAAAATCACAAACCGAGGCGATATGGATAGGTACACTCAAAGCATGTAAAACTGACAACGTTTCTGGCATCCAATTTAAAAGATACATCAACGCACAAGTTGTTTACTTCGGTACGAATTTAAGTCAAATGCAAGAACTGAATTGGAATGTTAAATTGGAAAAAATCAAACTAAAAATTAATCAATGGAGCAAAAGAACACTGATATTCTATGATAAAATAACAGTGGTAATTCTTTTTCTATCTTAAATATCACATATTATGCAATCCCTTTTTACAATAAGGAAGGTACTTGAAGAATTAAATTTTCTCTGGTCATATAAGAGTGAGAACATCAAAAGAACAAAACTCATCGGAGATAAATTAGATGAAGGACTAGAAATGATTTATATCTTTCTATTCTATAAAACTCTTCAAATGAAATTGGTTAAAACACTCAAAAATCCGGAAATAGCAAATTGGAAAATAATACTGCCCTTTTTCATTTCTCAATCAATACGACAAGAACTAAATTATATTCAATGTGAATACAGACAGCATAAACTCTCTGCCAAAGGTAAAATTAAAACAACCACTCTCATATTAACGTGTTTTGTACGTCTTTATTTAACTAAAAATCCTGCTTATGTTAATATGCTAACATCCTTTACAGAAATGAGAAAGCAAATTGTATGGGGTAATTGCTGTATTAAAATAAAACAGCAAATTTCTAGTATTTAATTTAATTTAACTGTATTTAATCTAATTGTATATATCTCGACTAAAGGAAGGAAAAGGAAAGATTAATGAAGTCTGTATATTAGGTAAATTAAGATCTAAATCTAATTGGATATCTGAAATTAGTGCTTAAAGAAAGCTATTCCAACAATTTTGAAACAAAGATTATACATGCATTATTAAAAAATGTCCAATGTAAGACCAGACTAAACTATAGATTTACCAAACAAATATGCTTTATAAGCTTACGGATAGCACTTCAATGAACAAATGCATAAAACAACTTTTAATTTGAAAGAAAAGCACAAAGCCACACACACAAACAGAACTTGACGATATGCATACTTAGTGGAATTCGGTTAATTTTAATATTAGAAATATTTCATAATGGAATCAAAACTTTTAAGTTCAAATTAATTCAACAGAAAAACAGCTACAAATACAAATCTTAACATGTAGGAAATACGATCTAATCCATTGTGTTCCGTGTGAAATGAAATGAAAATTTTGAATCACTTTTGTATACAGTGTAAATAAAAAGAAAACTTATGGAATGATATAACTGGAAAATTCAGAGTTGAAATTTTGACCATTCATTAAAATGACTTTAATATATTCTAACAGGATACAAAGTAAACGTTAAAGAATACAATGATATCAATTTACTGCTAGCTAATTGGATTTGCAATATATAAATCATACCTGATTTGTGATAGGCGAATAAAGAATATAGACATACGTAACATTCAAGTTGAGTTTAGAGACGCTTGTTTTTATACTTGCACAAACATAATATGAAAACGTTTTTTTCGAAAAGCTGAAACGTTATGTAGAATCATAGTGGAATATTTTTCTTTATTCTCCGTTGTTTTAGTTGTTGTTTTCAGGCAATTAATAGTTATTCGATTGATCTTCTATATCGCTTTTGTAAGTATACATCGTGAGGACTTCTATAACTTTAGTTTAGATCTGACTACTTAAGGATGGTTATGTCCATATAGTTTTCCTTTTATAGTGAATATATCTTGTTGCTGTTTGTTTAAAATGCCTTACCTTTACAATATCTTTAATCAATCCGTTTGAATAGTTATATATCTTTAAAAAAATGATATAAACAGTAGGTTATATTTAAAGAAAAACACACACAAACACAAAAAAGAGAAACAAACAGTTTTGATACTTGAATGTTCAAATGTTTATTGAGTTTGGTTAGTGGTCACCAAGCAGGACAAGTGGGTTTTCTCCTGGTTCTCCGGTTTCCCCCACAACACAAGACCACACTCTCGCGCAACATCGTGCCAACGAGAGTGATTAATATAAGTTGTTATAGCTTGTATCACAATCGTTGTAAAATTAAATAAAGTTTAAACTAGATGTTTATTGTCTATTCACCCAAATTTGTTATCGAGGTATCCATAACGTTTGTGGTGCAATGTTTCGATATATTTTTACCAATACACGGGTCATTGGAAATGGTTCCAACAATATTTGTTTTTCATTTTTAATATTTAAATCGCATATAAAAACAAACTCTCCCTAGTTGTACATCTGTCAATCACACCCTTGACTCATATTTACGATTAACGGGATCTTCCTCAGAAAGGCGTACAGATGCGAACAATGTAAGGTTGGGTGCGTGAAGGGAGTGGGGTACACCTATTGCAGATAAACTCTATTAATAATGCAGACATTGAAAAAATGCCATGAAAATCTCATTATATTTGAATACTGCATTATTGAAATGAATTGATTTGTGAGCATAAATAAAACTACGAAAGAAAACACACTTTGCTATTGACTCCTACCGTTATCAAAATTCATGGTGGAAAGTTTATTACAGCTGACCACGAGTCAATAATTACACGACATGTAGCGGAGCACTGAGACGAGTATACAAACTCCATGAGAGAAGTTACAGACGCCTTGTTGATTTAAAGGGTGATCGATAGTTTAGAGTCCATGCGCCCTGGTGACCGACCCTTAGGATGGGCTAGGGATAAATAACCAGGTATTGGTAGTTTAAAATTGAAGGTTCTTTACATCTTGACATTGTAGTTGTAATTTTGTTAAACAGAATGTGACTTCTTTCCAAATTAGAACTTTTGTTATAACATTAAATCTTCTAAAAAGTGCACATAACATACTGCGCTGTTAACAGTAATTTGTATTATTTTGCCGAAGTGCATACATTCACCACATGAGGTATGAACAGAGCATCGCCAGCTGGAGCATGTGACAAATCTCCTTAACTCTGCAGGATCATTAAGAGCATCAACAGATTATATCTGGTTAAAGCAAACTGACGATGCGATACAACATCACGGAGTGATTCTAACTTCTTTGCTTTAAGTACATGAAACCTACTGATGACCTAATTGGACAAGATTTTCAAATGAGACATAAATATCTACTTTTAAGATCTTGATAATTGTGCTAATTTTATGAAATTAGTAAGACGTAAAATGATGATTTCTAGCTCTGACTTGCGTTAAATGTCGAAAAGGCATTAAATTACAATTCCTGAAAATTATTCGTTCGATAAACACTTTGGTAAACGCCCCTAGTTTGTTTCATTCTATATGTGTGTTTTTTGTGTGTATATTTAAGTTGTGTATATGGCTTTGGTCCTATAAAATTGAATGGGGTTTATGTTTAAGCTTTCGACCACTCGACTTGTGTCTGTAGTTTTTTCCATTTAAATAATATTCATTACGACAATTAATTAAGACGACGTTCTATAAACATGTCATGACAACTGTAGCCTGCCTGTATTTTTGTATGGTATCAAGATCGTGTCACCCAAAGTAAATCTGCTGAGGAGAAAGCAGAACAATAAAACAGAATCAGATACAATGAATCTTTGTGCGGGCTATTGTAATAGTGACTGTAAACAGGTGTCTTTCTGCAGTAAAATGCTTTTAGTAGATTGTTTTTAGATAAAAATATATCCATTGAAATGGCCCTCAAAGCACAAAAGTTACATTTTTCTCTTCGTAATACAGGTACGTTTAAGTTATTTCTCAAGAAAAGTATAAACTTGTGAGAACACATCAACAACAAAGAGTCTTAAACGGCATGATCATTTCATGTATTCTTTTTTAAACAAGTATAATGTCAAAACAAATGGACAAGTTGAATTTGCATCAAATCAACACTTTCGCTAGGTTTTTACTCTTTATTTTACGGTCAATACGAGGAACGTTCGGACACTCGAAATTGTCTTCTATCGATATCTATAATAAGAGTATACTGCTAATCAAATAAAACAAATGTAGAACATGCTAAGAAAAAGTATGTCTGTACGGAAAATTCGCCACTATATAAATAAAATACACATAAGTCTATGTAAAACACTGCTATTGACTACACATTGTTTTGAAGAGCTCAGCAAACGAACTATCCAAGATCGAACGACGGACATACTCCGCTGTGCCCTTCCTTACCCGACGCGCCGTACTTTGCCATCGAGCCGTGTAGCACGTTAGTTTTGTTCAGTCCTTCAGGATCATCAAATAGGCCTTGATAATATGAAAATAATACGCTTAAGCATGTTTGTGCCGAGGGATGTTAACAGTAATACACTATTCACAATTGTTAATCAAACCGAGATTGTTGTCTTAACAATCGAGGTCTTTAATAGATCTCTCTTCCATAATGCATTAATATAAATTTTAAATGATTAAATTAATATTTTGTTTAGTTTTTTGTCGCTTTCACTTTATCAAAAAATCACAATGCGTTCCCAGGATAAAAAAAATAAGCATAAAAGCAAAGATATGTTCAAGTGATGTTATGATAGAATTTCGCTGTGCATGAATATCTAAGGAAGGCCAAATTATTTTGCGCTATATGAGCGTTTTGAAGGTACTTCTCTGTTTTTGTAATTGCCAGTATTAAATGTTCATATATACACACAAAACGTATAAAACAGAAATAATATTAGGTCTCAAATTCATAGTAGTGTGCGTTTATTCTCCGAAAATATTAAAGGGACTGTACACCAGATTGGCACCAAAAAAGTTTTTTTCCTGTAAAGAAAGCAGGACAATTCTTTAAAAGAATGTGTTACGCTTTAATATCATAACTGTAAAAAAGTATCAAAATGTAAAAATAAATTGTGTCGGAGACCGGGTTCGAACCCGTGTTGCCAAAATTGCAGTCGTGCGTTGTATCCACTGAGCTACGAAGGATTACTCTAAACGAGTGATATATTTAAGGTATATACCTAACTTGGTAATATCACGTGATAACATCGACTAGCCAATCACGCATAAGGGATGAATTCTACTAGTTAGACCTACCCAGTAAACTTTTTTTAATGGAAAAATACGGTCGTCTGGTACACAGTTGCTTTAACGCTCCTCTCTGGCAAGTTTAAAAAAAATACAGTTTAATCAGTTTATTTGAAAGCCCAAAAGAATACATTCGTAAATGACATAGACCCATTATGAGCTTTAAAGTATATATTTCAGATTTTATTATGAAGTTTTCTAACTGATGTTAGGTTTGTTCATCCCTAAACATTGTGAAGTCTGCGTAATGTTTAATTAACACCACAAATAGTGGGCATCGACCATGACATAAGCCTCCTGTGTATTTTTTACTACTTCTTGCCGCATGATTCTTCCAGAAATAAACGCTACTCAAGTGACATTCAATGTACTATAGTGAACAATAAAAACTGATGAAGGTCCTCTAGATATATGGCGGTTTACGCCCATCTACGGACCAGTATTCCCGGTCAAAAAGCATTAATACGTGGGAATTTTTGCGTAAATGCGTAAATTAAGCCTTTTGACATAAAATGACTTTAAGCTATATTTATGCCCAGAAAAGGATTGACCTTTTGCTGTTTCGTGTTCATTCACTTTTCTCAAATATCTTACTTTAAACCAAAAGTGATGTGAAAACGTTGAATGGCAAACATGTAGCTTGACTCAAAAACTTGATCTGCTCGTCTGCTCGTATCGATAAGTATGTGTGTATAAGTATTTTTTTTTACGTATTGGAGGCAAATAAATACAAATACAGGTAATGGAGAACAATTTCAAGAGTATATCGTAAAAGGAGTGGTAGTACTTTTCCATTTGGGGAATTCTTCTACAATATATATATGTAAGATATTATTATTTTTAAAATGCAGATATAATCATATCTTTTTTGGAATGATATCAAATTATTTAGGATTGAATAAAAAAAAGGTTTTGTAAATTATACTCTAATCAAATAAAAATTTAAAAGCGATTCCTACATTTTATTTATAACTAAAATAATACAATGAACGCTGGAAAGACAAACCCAGACGTCAATAATTAAAAAAATGTACCCTGTTTAGTGGCACAAGCCAAGAGCCCAAACTTCAATTAACTTGAGACACAAACGTATCAACACCCACACACATAAAAAAACATATCACAAACTTTTTATAAACGCTTTAAAATAGTTAACCGATGAATGATTTGGTTACTGCATGGGGACGGTCAGTAAAGCATGAGTTCACTGGAACACGAGTTTTCTGGGGGGCTCTAACTAGTTTATATGGATTACCCAAGAACAAAATATGTTCATGTGATACTCAACATTTGCTAAAGATCAGCGAAGGAAACTTTTAATATGCCCTCACACGGGCCTGTCATTTCAGAAAAATCATAGAATGGCTATACTTTCACAATCCTTAATCGGCTATAAATAATGTTACAAAATAACAATAATTAAACCAGAAAATCAAGCAAGATGCGTTTAGCACTTATATTGCCAATGACCATAACTCAAGAGAATATAACAATTAGTAGTTTGGTTTATTTTCAGTCATATACATACCTAACTACATATCATAAAGATGTATTTGTTTCTTGCTGATAAATTGTATCAGGAAATACTGATATTTATCTAGGCGTAATTTTTCATTTCTTTTCACTTAAACAATCTATCATTTTGTCTAGGAACAGCATGATTAACGAGATCCATTGTTATCTTTTAAAGGTGAAATATCTTACGATGTGCCCTAAAAACTAAAGATGCCGGAGCCTCAACATCGTAAAAATTACCAAGGGAACATCAATTTTGGAGAATACTCAACGGATAAGAGACGCGGATAATTCGAGTTTGATACATGCCCTTCTGAATACAATAAACTGTAAAGTTGTAAGTAAAAATCCCGTCGAAGTTTTCTAATGCATAACTTCCGGAATACCGTTTGTTTTAGGACCAGAATCCGGAATACTGCTTGCTTTAGGACCAGCATCAAGAATGTCACTTAAGTTTGAACTGTAATCCATACAAGTTCGTAGTTTCCTTACCAAAATAGAATGCTACACATATTGAGTAAAAATGATGTGACAATTGGTTTTCAGTTGATTTTTCTTTAACCAGTAATTGACAATCATGATGTTAACTGACTGATTGTTCTGGATTTTAGTGTCCTTTTAGTGTCAAATTACGTAAACAATATATACAATAATAAGCAAAGGATAAAGAACCGAGAGTATATGAACCCTTCATATTTTGAGTAAACAAGCCTTGGAGTTGCACTTACAGGGAGAGGTCAGTGCCGATTGAATTAGTGAATATTGGGTGTAAGTCGAATCATATAAGTCTTATTCGTCAGACAACAGACTATAAAGTTCGATAAAGCATCGGATAACAAGATGGAAATGATTATTTCGTAGCAATACATTTGGTTAAATATTTATATGCTAATGAAATGAAATTATTTCGCAAAATAATAATGTTAAGATGTGCAACTGAAATAAAGCTTCATAAACCTATTTGCGGTTCAGTGATATGGGTAAAATTAGTGAAACAATTCACTTTAACATTTTGAAGTAAAATATTTTTGAGAGGAAACGTAGGATATTTGTGGTGTTAGTATGTTCTGCAAATAAATAGTCATCACAAAGATTACAACTTATTATACAAACATCGTTCATCGAACGAGCTCAAAGTTCGTTCTGTAAAAATTTTCTCGGTCTAAATATAAGTATTAATAATTGTATGGCAATAGGTGAATGTGGTCGTGCTCCACTTTGCGTGATATATTATTCAAAATGTATTAAATACTGGTGTAAAATTCTGCATATGCAAAACCATCGCTACCCAAAACATTGTTACGTTATGTTAAAACGTCAAGACGATATTGGAAGAATAAATTGGGTAACAAAAGTAAGAGAAATATTATTTCAGTATGAATTTGGCTACGTCTGGCTATGGCAAGACGTAGGTTACATTAATACTTTCAACGCGCAATTTAAACTTCGCTTAATCGACTGTATGACTCAGGGATGGCACGATACCGTTAATTCATCTTCAAGATGCGATCTCTATAAACATGTTAAATCCTTACTAAATCCGGAAAAATGTCTTTCCATAAACTCGCGCGATTTAGGTGTTCAAGTCACCGGTTAAATATCGAAGTTGGCCGACATTATTAAACAATATTTTAAATCCTTGGTGTAAAGTTTAAACTGAATTTTTGTTCCATCTTCCTTGTCTGAGATTTTTTTTGTGTTCTATGTCTCTTGCGTTTACTCTGTACCATTAAACGGGGTTTATGTTTAAACTTTTTGGCTATTGAGTCTGTTTCTGTAGTTTTTCACAAAAGTATATTTAAGGATTGAAAACCATTTCGGGGGCATTCATGCGATCTTGAATGTTCAGTGTTATTTACAAAACCAAACCTCCTTTGACGTAATCTGTTCTAAGGCGTTTACTCTAATATTACTTATCAAACCATGTAAGTAAAATGTTACCGTACGGCCAATAGACCAAAACACATCGGGTCAGAAAATGAACGCCTTAATACCTCCCCGTAATTAATAATTCGGTTGAACCGATGAATTAGTAATGTTGATCATAATGTTTGATATAAGTTACAAATAAATATGTCGTCTGAGATGACAATTTATATTCATCTGCATACAAGGGTCCGTTTATTAAATCTTTTAACAGGAGCAGAAATCTTACCAAGAAGATGAAATTACATTGTGTCAATGACAATTTAATTGGCACGTTCTAAGTTAGCAGGAACTAATTGGAAAATTGTATTCAAGTATGTTTCCTGATCATTCTGAGGCATCAACACATTTGTATTGAATGTTGTATTTAAACTATGTTGATAATAATATATATCAAGTAACAAATCTAGTGGTATGAGTGTCTGCATTTTTCGTGCAAAGTTGTATCCGTACTCGGCATTTGTTACAATCGAGCTTAAATAAAATCATTTTTAAAAACAATATGAATGACTTCGATTTATTTAGGTACATCATAAACCATGAGAGATCTGACAAATAATGTGATCCACAAACAGTTGCTAGAGCTCTTAAGACTGAATATCGTTGACAAGTACTTGTTTAATGTGGCAATCACAGGAGGTACTTATAAAAATATCCTTTGAAGGAATAAACTTTGAAAGCTGATCAACTCAGCAGGCATTTGAGAGCAACAGAAGCGCTCGTTGAAACTAAAAACATAAAGTGATAGACTTTCAAACTAAGCTCTCAAGTCCTCATTCTTTTACCTCGCTAGTGGTCCCGATGTGCTACGATTCGCATAATTGTTGTAAAGGCGCTGCATCTCTTATAAACCTTAAACGTGATAATGATGTCAATTGTTAACTGACTACAGATCATTATTCCAACTAAGTGCAAAAGATCGCTGTGACATAGTGTATCGAAGTAAACCGCTCATAATATTTTTCACGATTACCTCCAACGTATTGCGTCTTGTGTCTACCGGGGTTATTAAGGCCATAGTCTGGCATAGATTTGATTAAATGCCAGTCATAGATATTGACAGAATCTAGATAGAATTGACCCAATCACTTAGACAATCACATCCATGAACATTAGTTGAAATAGCCTCGGCAAAGCTACAAATACAAAAGTGGTGTTAACGAGTACAACTGTCCAAATGCAATGTAATGATGTGTGCTTTACTTTTCTTCCTTGCCCTAGTTCTTACCGTCGTAAATGGAGGCAATCAAATAATTAATCGAAATGAATGTATACAGTGGCACTCAATTTTCCAGCCTTTTTTAGATTCTTTTAGATAAACAACACAAGGACCATTAGTAACCATCTGAATTACTTACAATCATTTCATGACCACACACATCCAGGGAACGTGTTTAACACATTTTTACTTCAAGTGGGCCTCTTATGGGTGATTCAAATATTTTCGTTTTCCAAGTAAAACATTAAACACAAATGACTGGTTGATTCCATCTTTTACAAACAAAGAGGGTACTTAAAAGACACGCAAAGTGAAAAAAAAAACACACATGGTCGGCGAATAAATTGCAGTGAATCTATAAATCTGTTTAACAGATGGATAAATGAAATTATTCACGGTTTTAAATTGTTTCTTATTATAGTTGTTTGCGCTAGAAACCTGTTCTTGTTAGCGGGAATTTTGTTCTCGTGCACGATCTTCCGTGCACGAGATTTAGGTTTTACAGTTATGATATTAAAGCGTAACACATTCTTTTAAAGAATTGTCCTGCTTTCTTTACAGGAATTTTGTCTAGGAACAGCATGATTAACGAGATCCATTGTTATCTTTTAAAGGTGAAATATCTTACGATGTGCCCTAAAAACTAAAGATGCCGGAGCCTCAACATCGTAAAAATTACCAAGGGAACATCAATTTTGGAGAATACTCAACGGATAAGAGACGCGGATAATTCGAGTTTGATACATGCCCTTCTGAATACAATAAACTGTAAAGTTGTAAGTAAAAATCCCGTCGAAGTTTTCTAATGCATAACTTCCGGAATACCGTTTGTTTTAGGACCAGAATCCGGAATACTGCTTGCTTTAGGACCAGCATCAAGAATGTCACTTAAGTTTGAACTGTAATCCATACAAGTTCGTAGTTTCCTTACCAAAATAGAATGCTACACATATTGAGTAAAAATGATGTGACAATTGGTTTTCAGTTGATTTTTCTTTAACCAGTAATTGACAATCATGATGTTAACTGACTGATTGTTCTGGATTTTAGTGTCCTTTTAGTGTCAAATTACGTAAACAATATATACAATAATAAGCAAAGGATAAAGAACCGAGAGTATATGAACCCTTCATATTTTGAGTAAACAAGCCTTGGAGTTGCACTTACAGGGAGAGGTCAGTGCCGATTGAATTAGTGAATATTGGGTGTAAGTCGAATCATATAAGTCTTATTCGTCAGACAACAGACTATAAAGTTCGATAAAGCATCGGATAACAAGATGGAAATGATTATTTCGTAGCAATACATTTGGTTAAATATTTATATGCTAATGAAATGAAATTATTTCGCAAAATAATAATGTTAAGATGTGCAACTGAAATAAAGCTTCATAAACCTATTTGCGGTTCAGTGATATGGGTAAAATTAGTGAAACAATTCACTTTAACATTTTGAAGTAAAATATTTTTGAGAGGAAACGTAGGATATTTGTGGTGTTAGTATGTTCTGCAAATAAATAGTCATCACAAAGATTACAACTTATTATACAAACATCGTTCATCGAACGAGCTCAAAGTTCGTTCTGTAAAAATTTTCTCGGTCTAAATATAAGTATTAATAATTGTATGGCAATAGGTGAATGTGGTCGTGCTCCACTTTGCGTGATATATTATTCAAAATGTATTAAATACTGGTGTAAAATTCTGCATATGCAAAACCATCGCTACCCAAAACATTGTTACGTTATGTTAAAACGTCAAGACGATATTGGAAGAATAAATTGGGTAACAAAAGTAAGAGAAATATTATTTCAGTATGAATTTGGCTACGTCTGGCTATGGCAAGACGTAGGTTACATTAATACTTTCAACGCGCAATTTAAACTTCGCTTAATCGACTGTATGACTCAGGGATGGCACGATACCGTTAATTCATCTTCAAGATGCGATCTCTATAAACATGTTAAATCCTTACTAAATCCGGAAAAATGTCTTTCCATAAACTCGCGCGATTTAGGTGTTCAAGTCACCGGTTAAATATCGAAGTTGGCCGACATTATTAAACAATATTTTAAATCCTTGGTGTAAAGTTTAAACTGAATTTTTGTTCCATCTTCCTTGTCTGAGATTTTTTTTGTGTTCTATGTCTCTTGCGTTTACTCTGTACCATTAAACGGGGTTTATGTTTAAACTTTTTGGCTATTGAGTCTGTTTCTGTAGTTTTTCACAAAAGTATATTTAAGGATTGAAAACCATTTCGGGGGCATTCATGCGATCTTGAATGTTCAGTGTTATTTACAAAACCAAACCTCCTTTGACGTAATCTGTTCTAAGGCGTTTACTCTAATATTACTTATCAAACCATGTAAGTAAAATGTTACCGTACGGCCAATAGACCAAAACACATCGGGTCAGAAAATGAACGCCTTAATACCTCCCCGTAATTAATAATTCGGTTGAACCGATGAATTAGTAATGTTGATCATAATGTTTGATATAAGTTACAAATAAATATGTCGTCTGAGATGACAATTTATATTCATCTGCATACAAGGGTCCGTTTATTAAATCTTTTAACAGGAGCAGAAATCTTACCAAGAAGATGAAATTACATTGTGTCAATGACAATTTAATTGGCACGTTCTAAGTTAGCAGGAACTAATTGGAAAATTGTATTCAAGTATGTTTCCTGATCATTCTGAGGCATCAACACATTTGTATTGAATGTTGTATTTAAACTATGTTGATAATAATATATATCAAGTAACAAATCTAGTGGTATGAGTGTCTGCATTTTTCGTGCAAAGTTGTATCCGTACTCGGCATTTGTTACAATCGAGCTTAAATAAAATCATTTTTAAAAACAATATGAATGACTTCGATTTATTTAGGTACATCATAAACCATGAGAGATCTGACAAATAATGTGATCCACAAACAGTTGCTAGAGCTCTTAAGACTGAATATCGTTGACAAGTACTTGTTTAATGTGGCAATCACAGGAGGTACTTATAAAAATATCCTTTGAAGGAATAAACTTTGAAAGCTGATCAACTCAGCAGGCATTTGAGAGCAACAGAAGCGCTCGTTGAAACTAAAAACATAAAGTGATAGACTTTCAAACTAAGCTCTCAAGTCCTCATTCTTTTACCTCGCTAGTGGTCCCGATGTGCTACGATTCGCATAATTGTTGTAAAGGCGCTGCATCTCTTATAAACCTTAAACGTGATAATGATGTCAATTGTTAACTGACTACAGATCATTATTCCAACTAAGTGCAAAAGATCGCTGTGACATAGTGTATCGAAGTAAACCGCTCATAATATTTTTCACGATTACCTCCAACGTATTGCGTCTTGTGTCTACCGGGGTTATTAAGGCCATAGTCTGGCATAGATTTGATTAAATGCCAGTCATAGATATTGACAGAATCTAGATAGAATTGACCCAATCACTTAGACAATCACATCCATGAACATTAGTTGAAATAGCCTCGGCAAAGCTACAAATACAAAAGTGGTGTTAACGAGTACAACTGTCCAAATGCAATGTAATGATGTGTGCTTTACTTTTCTTCCTTGCCCTAGTTCTTACCGTCGTAAATGGAGGCAATCAAATAATTAATCGAAATGAATGTATACAGTGGCACTCAATTTTCCAGCCTTTTTTTAGATTCTTTTAGATAAACAACACAAGGACCATTAGTAACCATCTGAATTACTTACAATCATTTCATGACCACACACATCCAGGGAACGTGTTTAACACATTTTTACTTCAAGTGGGCCTCTTATGGGTGATTCAAATATTTTCGTTTTCCAAGTAAAACATTAAACACAAATGACTGGTTGATTCCATCTTTTACAAACAAAGAGGGTACTTAAAAGACACGCAAAGTGAAAAAAAAAACACACATGGTCGGCGAATAAATTGCAGTGAATCTATAAATCTGTTTAACAGATGGATAAATGAAATTATTCACGGTTTTAAATTGTTTCTTATTATAGTTGTTTGCGCTAGAAACCTGTTCTTGTTAGCGGGAATTTTGTTCTCGTGCACGATCTTCCGTGCACGAGATTTAGGTTCAGTATATAAGGCTTGTGCGGGGCGTATAACATTATTTTGGGCTCTGTGAAGACAAAGATTCCCTGAAAGCAGTTTATTTATGTCTTTGGTGTGGTTGCAGGTACACGAATATGTAAAAACGTCTACAGCTACAAATTGACAGAAAAATTAATCAAGGCTGTTCTAGGCCAGTTTTATTCAGTTTGAAATTAGTATCTTTTCAGTACTGTAACACTCGGATCCGATTCAGAGATAGGACTAGGTCTAGCCAGGTCAGTGCGGCGATCCAGGGTCATATAGTAGACTTTCGTACGCACGACTGTCCAACTACCAACCATTCGATAGATGAATTCAGATTCTTGTTATATGGCTGTTTCATTTGGGGGTATTTTTTTAAATTCGCCACTTAGATATTCGAACATTGTTAGTCGTAACAGCATACAAATTTAAACATAAGTAGCTTGTAGTGATCTTTACTGAATATTAACTTGTGATATGTATATCTTCTTGGGAACATTGTCATATTATTTCCACTGTCCAGCAAAGTTATTTTTTCTCTTTTCCTGAATTCTATTGATATCATATTGAAAGGTGATGTTGGTTGACCAAATTTCAAATTATATAATGCTATTTGCCCATTATGTTGTTGTTGTTCAGATTCAAGGGCTGGATTATACAATTCCCTTAATAGTTTATGTGCCTATGCTTAATTGGAATATTACGATTAAAACTAACAAAACTACGATAACTGTTTTCAGGAGAGGTGGAAGGTTGAAAAGTAATGCTAAACGTTTTTTTTTACAACAAGGAAATATTAATTGACTGTTCTTTCAATTATCTGGGAGTTGTATTTACCAGTGGTGGTTCTTTCATGAGCTCTAAAGGTCCTTGCATGGAAATGGTTGAAATCTCCTTGATGGCGATGATTCGTAATACTAAAGTTCAAATAAATATAATTTTTCATCTTTTAACGCCTATATGTTATCTGTTTTAAAGTTCTACAGTTAGAGTTGTCAATGTTAAGAGATGATATGTACACCACAAGGTTACATACACTTCACCGGCTTACTGAAGAATAAAATTGATTTAAAATAATTAAATGAAAAAAGTAATATTACAGTTCACATGTTGATCAAGAACTGAACAATAAACAGAACAGAACAGAACAGAACAGAATGTTTATTTAACTTAAGCATATACAGCTCATCGTTATAAACACAAAAATAAATACACCTAATCAATTCAATATTCATAGTCAAATCAATATTGCATGTATGAAAAAACAAAAAAGAATAATTTGCATTCTATTACTTACAATCGAGTTACACAATACCATGAGAGAGAAAAAGCAAACTTTAAATTACTAATTTAGCAGAAGTGAATGTGAGGAGGTCTTTAGGGGTGAATTATACATTCAAGTCTCTTATTTTAATAAAGTGCATCGTGACGATCACGCCGCTGAGCAACACCTACATGAAGGCTGATGAATCGTATCAGGTAATTAATCGTACTGTTAACACCGCACCTAGCATGTACAACGCCTTGCCTTCATCACACCTGGCCTAATGTCTTACTTACTTATGAAACACTCATTTAAAATACATGTGCATGTATACATAAACTTATATTATGATCTCGTTTCAAATAAATAGGTT
The DNA here is from genome assembly GCF_026914265.1 of Mya arenaria. NCBI lineage: Eukaryota > Metazoa > Mollusca > Bivalvia > Myida > Myidae > Mya > Mya arenaria. The sequence continues at coordinate 54,892,308 of NC_069123.1, forward strand.
ATAATATGACGACTCATATATATAACTTGTAATACAACATTATTGGTATCTAATGATATAATTGATTGTCTTATAATCTGATAAAGTCCGGGGAATAGTTACACAAGAGTCATTTTGTTTGATTATTACAGCTGATATTGGAGATATGAAGATTTAATATTTCCAGTGCTGATGTACTCGACACCTTCTTCGTTGCTTTTATAATCAAAGGTTTATACTACACGCAATATATACTTTTTTCGTAATTAATTCTATTCGACCAACAAATTGGCACTAAACTACGAAACCATGTATATATATATAAATATTTTATTAGATTGTAATAATTAGGGCGCCCACACACCTTTCTCATCTGTTCACTTCTCACGGCTTTGCACATCTTCGTACGATGGGCAAGATTGAGTAAGCAACCTTATGCTGCTTCTGTCCGTATTTTTAATATATTTCTAAATTTATTCCGTTTGTAAGAATGCACTAACTTGGATTTAACAGGGATGCTAAGAATATACTGCATGTTACATTTCATGTCATACATTGCGTGTTACTCACGGATAGTGGCAAACTGATTCATACTATGAAAATCATTTAATCAGTCTACCATGGTAAGTCTCTACACTTGAACTCGTGAATATCTTCTGTTTCAGCGTAATATTGGTCATCGACTTGATGTACTTTGCAAACCTCGAGTTAACACTTGATTGACTGTTGTTTTTTTGCATCATTTAATCGATTACGCCTATTTTATAAATAGTAAGGTCATGCATAATTGTACGGAGTTGTTTCTTAAAATCTTACATGGCTACTACTGTCTACCTTTTGTCTATGCCAGAAACATTTACAAACGTCATGACAGTAATAAGGCCTTTGACAAAGACCATGCGCAGAGTTATTAGCTTTAAAAAATTTGATTCTATCTTGTAAAATGACGTTAACGCAAACTGAAATTTATTGATGGCAAACACTTGCAATGGAGAATGAATTCAAATAATTTCCGTATTTGTTACTTACCAAAATACCATTGTTAAAAATGACTAAAGCTGCAATGCCGCAAAGATCACTCCTCGTGAAAACTATCCATTTAACATATATGAGCTTACAATTTATGAGAAAACCGGCAATAATAGCTTTTGCACAGATGTACTGATTTAGTTTCTTAGAACATATAAAAGGTTAACAGCAAAATGACTGTAATAACGGTTTGCTAACACGACTGAAAAATCACTCCTTTCTTTGTCAACCATCCATTAAAGAGATTTATGAACATATGAAATATAAGGTACTAGCTGAACATCACTTGAGATGTTCTTTTAATGGATGTTTCATGTTTCAAATTGAAGAGTTGTTTCCCCCGGAATGGTAAATAACAAATGCCTACAAACTTTATCGATATTCAATGAAGAACTTCCCGCGGCGCCTGTAGGAGCTGCAACTTCCTTGATTTCTATTCAGCAGTATAATTTTATTGCAGAGAAGTTATAATAATCTTACTGCATTCAAATTAAAGTGTTTTTCCACCAGTACATGTCAAGCTTACTGTGCTCTACACACTCCCTGTGTCCCCTATTCAATATATTGTATAACGTATTCTATACACTGTAAGTGAACCGACGTGTTTTAGTGTCTCTCATTTACTGTATGCTTGGACATTAAGCCATTGACATCGTCATCGTTATTGTTCCGGCTCCTGCGCTTGTCTCTTTACATTTCATTGTATTGTACAGATGTAACTTGAAATGTGTGAATAAGAGATTTTCTTTAAATCAATGATATTTTATGGAATGTTTGTTGATGAAGTATTTTATTTAAGGTATTAAACTAATGTTATATAGAAGTTAAGATAACATGTGTTGCTGTTTAATACCATTATTGATCATTTTATCTTCCTTACCATCACCATCATCATCATCATCATCATCATCACCATCATCATCATCATCATCATCATCATCATCATCATCATCATCATCATCATCATCATCATCATCATCATCATCATCATGTGGTAACCTCATTATTGGAAAACATGTTGTTTGAGTTAATTCCCATGCACCCGACTGGGATCTATAATGGAACATTATCATACTTATATACGTTTTCGATTATTGTTCCCGAAGTTTTGTTAATATCGTTATTCTTAAAACAATAACCATCAAAAGATATTCAATTCAAAACAGATTTTTTTTGCAATTTATGCTTCAGACTAAGGATCAAAGTCATCGATATTTCTCAACAACAGAGATCGATTAATTTGTTTTCTGTCACGACCGACCTCTCCGACCGCCTGGTGAGGGAACATGTCTCAAATTGACCATTCCCGCGTGTTCATGGGCCGCAAGGAGCCAGTGGACAGAACGCTCTACCAGCAGCTCGAGCAAAATATCAAAGACCAAACTAAATTTTAGCGCAAGAATTACATTGTTGTGTACTAATTAATATTGCTCATTCAATACGCCATGTTTTCTTGTTTAATCACTGGATAGTGAGTAAAAAATGAAAACTTGTTTTAGTGTTTCGGCTTCAATTTAAAACAATTTAGCGAAACTCAAATTCAAAGTGATTGCTATTTTTTATTCTTATTATAATAATGGAATGGTAGTATATATAAACCCTAATTACTTTTTACTAGGTTAAACGTTGTTCCATACCAAGACGCCGAAGTGTCACTAGCAGTTTCTGAAGCGGAGGCCGTTCTTCGTTGCCGTGCTCTAGTCCGGTATGCAGGTGAGCCACGGTAAACGGACCATTTCTTCTCTCAAAACCATATATCACTTACGTCTTTTCTGTTCTTGATCTCCACAAATCTATAACAAAACAAATAATAAATTGAAAAAGAACTTAAAAAATACTTTTCTAGTACCATAGCAATGCTCCTTATGCTAAGATTTTTTTATTTATGTATTTTCCTTCTAAATGTTTTATTAAGGAATGAATTGCGGGGCTGATGTCATTATCGGGGTATGAACGCAATTGGGATGGTCAAAGACTCCACGCGTACTTTGACCATCCCAATTGCAATTGCGTTCAAATCCCCGATAATGACATCAACCCCGCAATTCATTACTTATATTTACACCAATAGTTCATTAAAAATTGTTTTAAAAAATACTTCCTTTCATTCCTTAAAAACTTTTCGGTAATTCTTTCTTACCCTTTCCATAAATAGAACGACCCGACCGGTTAACGTGTTTATTGTTACGGTAAAAAAAGTTCCAAAATATAACTAGGTTTTTACGTAAAATGGAAACGTCAATGGCAAAAATAATTTAACAAAACATAAGGTAACACTACATCCTCGTCTGCTCATATAATTCAAACAATAACAAGAAATACACATTATAATGTCAAGGTTGTGCTTAGAACAAAGTGTGCACATGTCGGATGGGATAATTATTCATTTTATTGTGTCATTTATGGATTGCTATTTGAATGCTGCAGTTATTGAATGTGCCATTGGTGAAAATCTGAGCAAGCTCGGACGATTCATCAGATTCAGATCTAGGGAATGGCGCAGTGGCAGTGGCAGTTGGACGTGGCACCAATGAATTAGTGGGTGGGGAAAGAAGAGCTGGGACAGCTGGTCCAGATGAATTTGATGCAGCTCCGGCGTTCATGCCATGGAGGACATTGCTCATGAAGCGTTTCTGGTCGGCGCTTGGTTCCCTGGTGTATGACCGCAGGGAGGCTTCATTTCGATGACCAGACATGTACATTATATGTCTGGCATCCAGACCAATGTCGCTAAGCTGTTGGATGGCAGTAGCTCTTAGACTATGGGCAGTGTAGGTCACACTTGTGCGTGCTTGCTTGCACATATATCCCACGAAGAGGCTGTATGTTCTGGCCGAGAGCGGTGATTTAATATACCAGATGGAAGTTGTGGCGGGTGACACCAAAGCATTCTTATTGCATGAATTAAAAAGAAATTCTGCAGATGGATCTGTTTTCGCAAAAGTTTTTGCTGCTGGGTTTCATGTGTAAGCCGCGCATATTCCAAACCATCCTCATCAAACAGAAACTCAAACGAGTCCCGCTTTAGTTGTTGATGGAACTCCAAGCCCCTGCTGACAAATGAATCGCAAGGTTATACCAGACTGCATGCATGTGTTGAAGGTGAAGTCTAAGCTTTGCTGCAAATAATAATAGGTATATTTTCACAAATTTACAAAATGATTTATTAAATATGAGATAATATGCTAATATTGAGATATATTGTATGTTAAATCATATTTCTTCACCAATTATTATATTTACTGTCATTTTTATAACAGACTTAATGCGTATTTTATTTATATACCCGAATTAAACAGAAAACCACGAAATCTGCCATTTCAGACTGTAAAATATCAACTATTTAAATCATACCAATTTATAATTTTGGAAATGATGTGACATGAAATCCTATAACCGCCCTTGGGTATGCTAGAATTTTTACCTGATATAATTAGCAAGTATTGACAAATCACTATTGCTGATAATACTTTTGTGCTTTGTAGGTTGAGATAGGCCTTGCCGCATCTGGGTTTTGAGGAGACCATTGAGTGTGCGGTTTGCTGATTTGAACAGTTGGCCATGGACAATAACTTTATTGCTGCCTGCAAAATTAAAAAAATTCAGGGTTTTCGATGCCGGATTTAGAAATAAAAACAAGAACATCTCTTAAAAAATTAAATTTTACACAATCAAACTAAAAACAAATGAAATAAATTTCATTTGATTAAAAAAGTGTTATTATTGAAAATGATTTAGTATAAGAATGTGGAAGTCATACCAATATCGCGCAAGTGACGATTGAGAGCAGCCCTGATGTTTTTCATTGTGTTTTTGTGGTAAACCTTCAGTTGCAGCTCAGCAGACTTGCTTTTCTTCTCCTAAGGTGCTACCTCGCAGTAAAACTTCCTCAACAGGTTGTAAAGACGTTCCTCGTCAACTGTGGCCAAATCAACGATATCCCCATGTACAGACAAGTGCCAGTCTGGCGAAGAAATAATCATGTACCATTTTGATCAAATAATTTTAGTGGAAGTGTGTTATTTTAAGCAAACCTATAGGACCTTCTGTGATAAAAAACTGCCATATAATCACATAAAATGTAAGGCAACAGTGAAAGGAAAACAGAATAAGTTTGATGTGTGTATATTTCTTTTTATTGTTTAATCAAATGTGCACACAAAGTTGTAAATATAAAAAAAAAAAAAAACACATACATGCAAATATTTATTGTGAAATTTATAAATCTGTCATTGAAATAAACCGTTTTTGTACAATCTGTAAATATTCTAACCTTGAAATATTTTGAGGCCCAATTGAGTATTTTTCTTTGTTTTAGCTGCATGGTTTTTGTCTTCAATGTGTTTAACCTCTTCTTCTGTTTTTGGTTTAAATCGGCCGAGTGACCCAGTTTCAGTTACACTTTTAATTTCACTTTTAGTTTCGCTTTTGGCTTCCTTGCCTGTGTGAATGGCGTCTACAATTTATAAGCCGGTAACTTCATTTAAAACACATGGAAGATCTAGTTCTGATAGCATATTAAACAAATCGACATCAAATGTGCCGTAATCAGTGTCAAATGTGCCGAAATCAGCGTCAGCCATTTTAAACGTCTGCAGTAAAACTTTGCATTCATAAAAGTAGTACGCTGTTAATATTCATACGCGATGACTCACGATCCGAACATATCCGAAGATGTTGCGCTCATCGATTGATGAACGCAATTGCCGAAAGGCAGTTCATTTAAGGAATGGAAGTTGAGGTGTAAATATTAATTTATATTGTGTTATGTAATTTCATAATGTATATGTATTAGTATTCCGTTATTTTCTATAGATGATATATGCTTTTGCCATATTAATGATGTTAATGACCAAAGGCTATTTTATGCCGATCTGCCAATAAACTTTGAAACTTTGAACAAACAAAAGAAATAAAAGAGGAGAAAGAGGTTCCCCTTGTATCACTCCAAGAGATATATCGAACAGTTCTGAATGTAACATAGTATTCATAATCTTGACACACGCCTTAACATTTGACTTTGCATTTCACTTCTTATTCCAGACTGAATTAATTTAATCCACAAAACACCGTGCATAATAGTGTCAAAAGTATTTTCATAATCAATAAAAGCACTGTACAATTTCTATTTTTGAGCTGAAACCTTTTGGATAATAGTATGCAGTATAAAAATACAATCAACAGTGCTTCTGTTGTCACAAAACCCAAACAGCGGTTCATGAAAATTATTTTCAGTTTCACACCACTTATTTATCCGAACTCTTACAATAGAGAAAATAATTAGTGTTATCCCTCTGTAATAAGATGTGTTAGTGTTATCACCTTTTTATGGATATGCATATCACCTCACACCTTTAGTCCAGGCTTCTGGAAAAAATCCATTATCAAATATCTTGTTAAAAATTGTTAATAAATACGGAACAAAGAACATTTTTGCATCTATGAAAAAATCTGCAACATTGTCACTAATATCACTGCTTTTGTGTCCGGACATAGAACTGATTCTATTAACCATCTCATCCAACGTAAAAGCACAATCATGGCTACCAACTGAGATATTATCACTATTGTTAAAATCTTCATTTTTAAAATTACTTGCATTTGGTGTAGATGACATATTCTTAAAATGGTTAACACATATTCCGAATGGTACATCGACTGACGTTCCATCTTATTTATTATTTTTTTAATGTACTTCAAGAACTTTCTAGATTACTTTTACAAAATTTTAACCTATTAGACTTCTCCTTGCTATAAAATAATAATTTCGCCTTACGCTTCGCGGAGCAGTATTGTTTTCTTGCAGATAGAAAACTAAGTCTATTAAAATCATTTGGTAACAAATTAAACTGTCTCGTTTTGTCACAAACAAACAAATGCTTGTCTACATTCAGTACTGAACCATGCATGTTTCTTATTTTTATATTTCGAATTCCAGCGTTTCGATGATTTGTTTTTACCGTGTACCATAAATGAAACATCGTAAATAATATCTGATAATGTATTAATACAGTCATTTATATCTATTTCACCACTAGAAAATTATACTTTGATATCATCAAACAGATCCCTTTTAAGGTGTAAGAATGGCATAAGTTCTTAGGATTTAGATTCTTCCCAGATTAATTTTTCAGGTAAAATATCGCCAGGAACAGAATGAAAATTTTCCTAATTTAAAACAAATTATACGGGACATTGGGACGAAAACTCTGTTATATGCAAAACTTTCAAAGATTGAAACGTTGAAAAAAAATGTAGTTTGAAATAACATAATCTACGACGCTGGCTTCAAAAGAATTTCTTGTAAATTCATAACATGTAAAAGTACAAGGTTCAACAATACAAATATTACATTCTTTACAGAGTTTCAACATTTTTTTTTCCAAAGCTGCGGATTTACGTGCCAGGCGGTAAATTACTAGTAATACTATTGCTATCGTCATCAGGCATGTTTAAATCTGTTCATATCTCTGCAGATTAATATTTTCAACTAAGTCTGATGGTTGACCTATTCTCGCGTTAAGGTCACCAAATCATGATTATGTCACCAAGTAAATTATAACCACGGATGTCATTAGCGAAGAATTGTTATAGTTTACTATGTTTGCACTGAAACACTTGTTTATGATTAACTTAAAAATGAAATGACAGCGAATTATTTCTCCAGAAGCCGGTGTAGGAGTCGACGTTTCTGAATTCGTCATCGGTGATCAAAACTGGGCAAGAGGGGCATCACGTAGGTACAAAAAGGGTACGCAAAAAGGAGTATAAATACCAGTTAGACTCCGAAAATAAGTTTATATCTGATCATATCTGGGTAGTACTTATGTCGGGCCCGCTTCCTAACTGGTCCTTAAAATATGTCCATAAACTGGCTAACCTGACAGGTGTCAAAACGTTGCCAACATGGCGTCGAAATTGAATGCCTTGGGTATATAGGTCAGCTTTAGTACCGATGTATATCCATAATTGAAACTTATTGTCATTTTAAAACCTTACTGAGTAGTAATTAAGAATATTGCTAGCGGCTGAATTGTGTCGTTTTCAGGAAAATTGTAGTAGGAGTTGCGCATCTGTCAGGACCAGATATCGAGTTTTACCACAAAAGCTTTCCTCCTTTCTGCCATTCGCCAGTGCGACAATGTTTGCCTATACTGATAACTGGAATTGTTCTATTGGTATTGTTTAAATGACGCTGTAAGCACTGAACGTGGCGATTATTATCTGTGTCGTGTTTGTATGTGATGGCAATACAATTTCAATTGGGTTACATTCAGGTAAGACGCTCAAATTTACTTTATACTTTGATATTGTTGCGTTTTTGATTTTCTTAATTAAAGATAAAATTAAATGCAAATTAAATGAGTTGTTAAAATATATTTTATTAGTTTTTATACTAAAAATTAAGAGTATTTTTCCATGGACACGTCTAGCCCGTATTTGGTAACACTATTATTTATAAGTACTAGTTTTCAAGACCTCGCTTTCTTTTCAATGTTTGGTAAATCGGCATGCATGTGTTATACATATGTAATGAAATAATACGGCAAACGTGTATGGCTTGTGAGAGAGACAATGCCTTTTATTCACCGCAGATTTTGAAACATGTTTGACATTTACACCATGTTTAGTAACCAATCCCTATATCAATATATTAACATGGGAAGCTCATCTGTACACTTTACAGGTATTATTGACAATATAATCCAGATATTTTTCCAATGTTTGTTATTTTCGAATTATTAAAAAAAGTCTAGTGAGCTTATTGAATATTGAGAAATACCACTCCTGTTCATGCTCGTATTGCGCGAGAAATTAACATTACTTTCTTTGCTTCCACGGAAATCGTTTCCACTTTTATATAATTTCGATATATTTACATACATCTACTCCTTTTACGTCTCCCCTATTTGCAGAGGTTACTGTCGATTAATTAGCTTTCCAACATTCACCCAGACATAATAAATACAAATATAATAGTATTTTCAAACAACCAAAATATAACAACGTCCGGGGAAACGAGATTGTAGGCGAATTACCCCTATCTTAGTCCGCAGTGGGTCGTTCAGCCTTCTTTAAACAATGAAATTGAAGACGAATGAGATTGATACATGTTTCATCCTGATTCGGTCAATAACTAATTCGATTAAAGATAGATACCCATGTTTACCGGCACTAACTGTCTGGGTTTTAAAGGCTTAGGGGAATTACCTTATCGTCTGACTACAATGGCGCTAAATAGTGTTTGTCCAGAATATGTTTGTTAGGGAAAAAAGTGCATATGTATGGAATAATTACGTCATAACAGTTTAACGCAAGCTTTGAATATGTTTAATAGATGCATAGTTAAGATGGATTCGATATGGTAACCACATGATTAAAATCCTTTATTTACAATCTAAACAAATCAAGTATTGGAATATCTAAAAATAATCATGCCTGCTTTCGAAAAAAAAGATATTATGGAAATAATGACAATCCAAAAAAGAAAATCCTTACAGAGAAGGGTTATTCCTCAAATATTTTTTTTTCATAAATAAATTCATTTAGGATTATTGCCTTAGCACTATCAATGTATATGGATCTGATTATGCTACTATAAATGCTGGGTTCAAACCGTTAACAGCTATAAACATCTAAGAGCCGAAATAAACTTAAAATTTCTATCAAATGTTCGGTCAATGTTAATTACACACCTGTCAGTCAAAATATATCGGCATTGAAATGATCATTTTTGAACTTAAATCAATCGATGCAAAGACCTTAGGTTCGCTTCAACCATCACATATTTTTATGACTTCTTTGATGTCATCATTTGTCCCACGTGCTTACAGAAAGAGGATTTAAAACTTGATACTGTTATTTTTTTCACAATGTTCAATCCTACAGTTTTCTTAAAAAGATGTGCATCAGCAACTTCAGCAATAAAACGCCAGGTTAAAGTTGAAATATAGTTCGGTACAGCGCAAACCTCTAAAACGAGGCCATATAGAAATAGCTGTAACATCCTCTCAGCTATATTAACGTTTTTAATATATATTTATTATGATAATTAAAGAAATGGCTGTTTCCAGACCTACTTCCTTTCTGCACGTAAGCAGTTTTAACAGTAATTATATACTGTATAACATGTTTTTATTATAACTATGGCACGTAAAAACTCAATCCAAAAAGCTGTATGTGGTTGAAGTTTGAGAATGCTACTTCAGATTGAAATGTTGTTTCTGGCTAAGTGAAGCATATAATTAACGATTGTTATACTTTAAATTCAGTAGAATGACAAGCTTAAATTTATTTTGCTGGAATTAGAACTAGCTGTCTTCCGGCCTGATACAAAATGGGTTCCTTGAAAAATAATCGGAGCAAAACTTCAAAGTGAGTGAATATTCTAAGGACACATCTTAGTATTGTTTAAATCAATAGGGTTTGTACTAAATTGTATGGAAATTTATGGTTGTCATATATGTTAAACGCTAGAAATGGCATTTTTTCCAATCTGAAATTTTGTCTGTTTGCTTTGAATGCATAAAAAATAAATGAGTAATGTGTGACCTAAGGAACCAAACTGCTTTTTGTCATCTATGTCAAAAAATGTATTGCATTTCACTTTTTCGGGCTTATTTTCACTTTTAAATGCATTGTATTTTCAGGTTGATCAAAATATGCCAGTTTCTGGTTTCAGTAACTTTCACCTGTTTTTAATCTGTTCTTTTTAGTCGTCTGTATTTTAACGCGAACGCAAAATGTCCAAACAAAGTTGTGTGTGGAACTGCAACATTTGATGCTTTAAACCGCTTTAAATTACAGACTCACTGGCAATTGATTGGCAGTGAAACTGGAAAGCCTGACACAGACTATTGAGCTAGTTTTGGGTGTTTTTTTATGTTTGAAGGAATAATCGAACGTGTCTTATGTTAAACAATGCAGTGAGGGGTTAACCTATAGGTAAGTTTTAACTAATAAAAATGGTTATGGTCCAGGATACCCTCTCTATATCTAAGATTGAGAATGATAATTCGGTTATACTTTGTTTATGACTGAGAAATGCACATAACTTATAACTGTCATAATTCAGTCCAATATCTGAGAAAAAATGCATACATATCTCAGATATTATTTTGCTGAAATTGATGCAATGTACTTCTTTAAAAAACTTCTTTTGTAAGTTTGTTATAAACTTCAAACGCTAGAAATATTTTTTTTTTCAAATCTGAAATGTTGTCTGTTTGCATTAAATGTATAGCGAAATTAATAAAAAGTATGTAACCATAAAAAAGCGAAATTGAAATGTATTGTGGTTTTGATCTGTAAGCCAAAATCAAAACTCGTATAAAATTCTTCAATTTGAAAGTGTATATTAAAGACATTCTAATTTACGGAAGACTAACAAGTGTACAATTTTCAAGCAATAACTAAACCGTCGGAATATGTATGACATTAAACGTGATATACAATTACAATTTTATACGTGGCTCAGGTGTTTTCGTTCCTGTTAATAAAATGCAAGTACTAAAATGCTTAAATATTTCTAGTGTCTTATTTCTAGCATCAAAAAGATACGAAAGCATCAGGTGCTGCATATTTGCACTTATAGATCGCAGAAATACAATGTTATTTGTTGGATTAAATGCGATTTTCTTGGAACCTATATTACATCGAGTTAGATATGCAATGTTAAAAGTTTTAAATTAAATCGTAATATCAAATTTGCTATAATATTACGATTTAATTGAAAATTAAAGTAAAGTAAAAAGGATAAACATACATACATGGCATATATATATATATATATATATATATATATATATATATATATATATATATATATATATATATATATATATATATATATATATATATGCCATGTATGCATGTTTATCCTTTATATATATATATACTTACTTTTTCCTTTATATAAATATATATTATCACGATACACATTTTGTTAAAAATCTGAAAAGCACACTAATTTTGCTTCATAGATAACAAATAAAACCACTACTTTAGAGTATTGGGATTCCTAAGTGGGACAGTTCAAAATAGCACGGACACAATACTTAAGAAGAATTGTGCAAGGCATGCAATGCCGCAATATATGTCCTGCAGAATTGACAAAATATCCTCAGGGAAAATAACGAGCTTAAGGAGATGGATGGAAAAAGTCAGATTGCAAAACACCAAACATGCCATTTCTTGTCAAGAACTTTGCAGTCTCAATCGTCTACATCGAAACATAACATTCATGTGTAAGGCCTTCGAAGTCTAAAACATCGACATCGGAACATCATCAAAGTCTTGAGCAAGACATTCACAGTTTAATATTTTCACATCAAAACATGGCATTCCGGCGCAAGGACTTTGCCCTCTCATACCTCGTGATCCATTCATGCCATTCCTGGGCAAAGGCTTTTGAGTCTAATATGTAGACTTCCGAAAATTCCATTCCTATGCAAGGACTTTAGTGTCTAATAAGTTGGCATCCAAACATGTCATTCCTGTGCAAGGACTTTGCAGTCTAATACGTCGACTTCCGAACATGCACATCCTTGGCAAGGAATTTGCAGTCTAATACCTCGACATCATTTCTGGTCAAAAGCTTTGTAGTCTAAAACATCGACATAAAACATATCAATCCTGAGCATGGTCTTTTCAACCAAGATGCCATTCCTGGGCAAGATATTTTCAACCATACATGCCATTCGTGGTAAGGGGCTTCGAAGTCCAAAACGTAGACATCCACACATGCCATTCCTGGGCAAGGGCTTCGAAGTCCAAAACGTAGACATCCACAAATGCCACTCCTGGGCAAGGTATTTTCAACCATACATGCCATTCCTGGGCAAGGGCTTTGCAGTCTAATACGTCGACAACCAGTATCGGACAGTAAAACCCTTGCTTGGGTTTCGGCGCTTTTTACCACCGACTTTACAATTGAACAACGACTACGTCCATCGAGTTGTGAAGGAAAGATTGCATCAGATTATGCTTGATTAACCTGCAGCACGAAGTTTAAAGGATCTTTGTACAACATTATACCTAGTCGGCCGTATATTGGTGTTGTTTTTTTCGCATGAGTTTTTTTTTTTTGACGACATATAATCGATTTACGAATACAAAGAAACTGAAACATCAAAAGACATCTCCGGCAGGGGGCGATGGCTCCCATAATTGCAAAACAACGGCATTTAGTTCTGTAAAGTTACCTTTAATACACTTCTCTGAAGAGGTGCCCCGTTGATCTTGTTATCCTGTACATCGTATGAGCAGTGAATTTTGTTACAATGAATAATTGATTACTTTACGGTAGACAAAGTGGGAGATGATGTTTCAGTGGAAAAAATAGATAGGACTGTGAAGCCGATGATGGAGCATGCCTGAAAACGAGGAAATGGAAACAGAATAGAACTGTACAGCAACGGTAACCAAGCAGTAATGAAAACATGCAAGCTATTTTTTTTCTCAGCATTAAACCCATAAGAGTATGAAAGTGTAATATTCTTGACAGATAAACAGCAATCAAAACGTCGGTTAATATGTACTATGTTCAGTGTATTTATAGAGCAATATTGGACATGATATGGCTTCGTATGTGTACAACAATAACCTATATACAAACTTTGCCTGTATAGAATTTATATAATTGTACAAATACTACAAGACCTCAAATTATAGTACAAAGAAATGCTATTACACATTCAAAAGCAGATCTCCATTTAGCTTATTTGACTAAGAGCAATGTACGTTGAATTGTTCAAACTACCGCAAAAATATTGTTTTGATTAATTAAACATACAATAGCAAGCATACTTCCATAAAGAAAGCTTACAATTGATGGAAAGTAGTGTGGACAGAATATCAAAATAGTTTTTTCTCACATCAACGCGCGGATACGTTCATATGTATAATTTATTTGTAACGGGGTTGTCCAAATAGACGCGATGACAAGAACAAAAATAATAAAACCTATTTATTCCTGAAAGCCAATAATTTAATAATTTATTTAACATGTAGAACAAAATGTAAATGTTGAGTGCGTTGTTAATAGGTCCAGTTATTTTATTATTTTCTTTCTAAAATTACGGTTATATCCAGCAAGTATAAAGGTGTTTGATGAGAACATGATGACGCACCGAACGAACTTATATGTATGATTATAATTGCCTGACAGTAACCCGATTTCAATAAACATATTACTTTCTCCTGAGTTCAATTTATGGTTTTCAAAAATCCCGTAAAATTGTAATTTAGGCTGTAAGGTAGGCCACTCTAGGCGGTAAAATGTCTTTCAGATCGCAAATTAATGGCTTTAAGGCTTTTTGCGGATTCCTAAGTGTATATTAGATCACAAATACATCCAATTATGGATAAAAAATTGAGAAAGACTAATTTGAGAAATATATAATCCATAAAAGCATTGGATTTAAACTTCTTGTCGGCGTTAATGACTTGTTTTAAATCGATCTACTTGGTGCAGTTTCATAAGAATCTCGACTTATATAACCCTAGCCATTTCGCAGGAATAATTAACATTTCTTAGCGAATAAAGTAAAACAAAACGTTTCAACAAAAAAAAATCTTTGTCTCACTGCTTTATGACCTTTTCGGAATGTAAACATCCGGTACGGTTTCGGGTAGTACTCGTTACTGAAACACAGAAGGTGTCATTATTGATACAACTAATTTCACTATTATTGCACCGATAGTTCCATTTTAATCCCTTTAAAGGTTTTTAATGTTTTAATCTTTGCCTTCCAAGTATACAGCGGTCATTTTTATTTTCGTGAAAATGACGTCAGTGTGCACGTTTTTGTCCTCGTCAAGCAATTATGCCATAATTGCCCTGACGTGCCGTGATAATCTCACGGTCGGAGACGATAACCATTATTGCGCGAACGAATTTCTATAGTAAAATGATACTATTTATAGTAACATGTGTATTATTATGTCTTATGTTGAATAACATGTCGTATGTAATCAGTCTGTAATACGTTTTCAAAAGGAGTAAAATTGCTTGTTGGTACCGTATATAATTCATATAAGTTTTGGGTAAGACGTCAGTATTTATTCGATGTAACCCTAGAAATTACTATATTTATAGATGACTTAAGTTTGAAATTGTCATGAGCTTTTTACTGGTTCCTCTTCGCTATTACCGTTATGTCTCAAATTCTTACAGATGATATCGTCATAAGTTTTTCTTACGGGCACTATGAGTTATTTATTTCGTTGTTTATATTGAAAAGGCTAAACGTAAAAACAAGCTAAATGTATTCTTCAATAATCTCACTATCAAAACGTATATAAGTATATAATCCACCGTTATATTCCACCGAAAAGAATCAATCAATGGTCATGTACATAATTATCTAACTAATAAAATCGAGTGTTAGCATTGGTTTGTCACAAAAATAATTAAATATGTTAACAAATCACTACAAGTCTAATATTGATACATAAGTATACGTTCAATCGTTGTTGATTGACTATTAGCGCATTGAGACGAACTAGAATTATGTTAAGCTGGTTCAAGTGGCAGTCTGACATGTAATTATATATTTAATACTAGTCGTTTGTTTAATATCAAATAGCTTTCATCATTTTTTATATTATAAATATGCTATTTTTGAAACCAATTTCCCAAATAAAGAGGACCGAAAATATATTGAGAATTATTCACAGAATATTGTAAATACGAAGTAAGTTTAGCATACACCATTCCTTGAACTCAAACACCAGTTTAATTTACAGGGACGAAACTTGTCTCTATTCAGTAATATAAACTAATAGACCGTATTACGAAATGCACAACATGCGAGAAACTAATTTTTGCCATTGGTCGATATCCATTTGCAACTTAGCCAAGAGAAAATGATTCAATATTTGATGCGTTCAATGGACAGGTGGATTTATTGCATATTAATGTGGTGTTGATGGAACACATGGACATTTCACTATATTCATACGCACATCGCATGGATGTGAAGACATCTGAAGTATTATTTTATGCAAAGTTTGTCATTCGACCAAAACTTTCTATTGTCATTTGAAATACTGATTGTCCACTTTTTAGCTTCACTTCTTAACCAAGGGATCAGTCATCATCCCAGTTTATTGGTTAATATTCTTATACTTACACGATTATGTACATAAATGTTACAAAAAGCTGAATGGCACAAATTTGTTTGCAATTTTGTCTGTAAAATATCGGTTGCTTGATCTTACAAATATATGATTAACTTTAACCTTGTAAGACTGGGAATTTCATTCTGCAGATCTCAAACACAAACTCTGTTTATTTACATTTTGCATCCTTTTTGGAAATAGACGCACTCAAAGTAATGATTAGAAAAGTGCAAAGCAAGTTCAAGGGCAAACAAAGTACGTAAGTGCATTAGAGGGATACCCCTTCCTCATTTCGTTAAGTATGTCGATGTGTTGTAGCACTTACTAAATACATAACATAAGCAACTCGTCCTCCCGTGTCTCCAATAAACTTGCATCCTTGGTTACTAATCATACCCTTCTTCGTCATTTCCACTTTTCTTTTAGGCCGTAGCTGAAATCTTAGGTCTTTATCGATGTTGCAATGCGAACTTTGCCAAAGTTCGTGAGCGGTAGCCTTTGTTACTTCTCCAAGCTCAGAAAAGCATTCGTTCGCCGGCGTTGTACCGCTCCATTTGTCTAAAGATGTTCTCGTTTGCGTTGGCTTTTTATCACTTCATTCGCGTACATCTTTCAGATGGTGGTTTTCGTAACTGCTCCTATCGCAGGAAAGGTTGCGTTTGTCGCAGTTGTTAATGCTCCCATCGCAAAATATTCTGCCACCGGTCGGCGGTATAATCACTCGCTTTGTGGACAAATATGCACCCGTTGGCATTCTTACAGCTCTAACCGCCGAGAAAAGTGCGCACGCCCTCGCTGTTAGTTCTGCCATCGGCAAACATGTCGCTATAATCAGACCTCCCGTAAGATAAGCTCGTGGGACTCCAACATTGTTTTCATTCATTGCTTCGTGCATTCTTCACCAAAAAAACTGTCCACGGCAATTCATCGCTGTCTGTGCTACCTCTCCCATTTCTGAAATACGTGCGCGTTTACTTATGATTGTAGTTACTCTACAGTTAGCCTTTTCCCCGCTATCCTTGTTTTCAGTTTCAATGGCGATTGTTCCTCATTTAAACGTTAAGACCGATGTCGTACACTGGATACGGTCCTTGCGACAGATGGTTTTCAACAACGCAGACATTCTGAAAAGAACGCCATAAGAACTATTAAGATTATATTCTTGTATTGCTTTATACAAATCGTATTCAATGTACGAACACTTAGTTTTCTTTTCTTTTTATTATCAACGGTTATCTACGAATAAAGATGGTGTTTTTAACTACACACGTATTGAGCTCTACATCGTCGCGGCAGTCACGCTCAAATAAGAAATACACAAGTTGATATTGACTTCAAAAAGGTCACCGGATTCGGCCGACCACGCAGATCATGTGCAACGTACCATAGTTGATTGTAAATTGCAGCTTTGCGCAGGTAAAATCAATAATAACTCGTCATTGACGGAAAAAAGCACAATAAAGTAGGTACTTTCATTGCATAATATTTTAGCAACCGGATACGCCCTTTTAAGTGAAAGGGTAACCCCGCTATAAGAATATAAGTGCCTTGTGGCGGGGCTTTGTAAAGTATTTGTAGTTTGGTCGACGGGTTTTTCCTCTTGCGGTACTTGTGTTTTTGTTCAACATGTTTCGACGTTAGAATTTATCATTTTATTGGACTTATCTTTGCTTTTGGTATAAAAATAAATCTGCAGAAAAGAAATGGACAAATCTACGAACAACATACTGCGTAATCTGTAAACAGTTGATAGCATTAATTTACCAAACATGTATGTGACGGAAAAGGGTTATAAAACCACCACATGAGGTATGAATTAATTGCACATCGCCTGGTCGAACATGTGGCTAAAGCTCCTAAGCTCAGCAGGCAATTCAAAAGCTACATGTTTTATCTGGTTTAAACAAAGTGACGTAGCCATAAAACTACACCACCCACTGATAAATAAGATTAGCATTACAAGTAACATTTCGCTTACAATGGCGTGAACCAGTTTTGACCGGCCATTTGACCAAACCTTTAAATAGACCTAAATGTGTACTTATTAGTTGCAGACAATACAAGTTGTATCATGCAACTGTTTAGACGTAACATGTGAGTATCCTAATGAGTTCTAACTCTAAGAAATGGCTTTGTTTGAAAAGTAATGTTTTCAAATACGTTAAATTCCCAACAGGTACGTTTTGAAGTCAATCAATTTCAATTCCTGAAATTTGTGTATACGTTTAAAGTTGAACATGTAAAAATGCTTCTATCAAAATAAAAACATGAGCGCAAACTAAATAAAAACATGAGCGAAAACTAAATAAAAACATAAGCGAAAACTTAATAAAAACATAAGCGAAAACTAAATAAAAACATGAGCGAAAACTAAATAAAAACATAAGCGAAAACTAAATAAAAACATGAGCGCAAACTAAATAAAAACATGAGCGAAAACTTAATAAAAACATAAGCGAAAACTAAATAAAAACATAAGCGAAAACTAAATGAGCGAAAACTAAATAAAAAACATAAGCGAAAATAAAATAAAAAACATAAACGAAAACTAAAAAAACGAAAACTTAATAAAAACAAGTCCATTGTGATCACCTCTCGGCTAAGGAGGTTGTTACGTAAATGTTTTGATTGTCATGTAGTTTATACACTCATTGAGGTATTTTCACGGTAAGGTAGATGCTACTTTTTATTCACACTTTTCTATGAACGTAAAGTAAAAGGAAATCGGTCCCTTTATTCAAGTTCGAGCTAACGAGGATTATAAGACAAGCGTTATGGAGCCAACGTGTTTAAACTGTGTTATACATTTCATGCCAATGAAGTCGCTTATTGTTTGTAATTCCCATGTTGTCTTATAGTGTTTTTAAGGCAAAAAGCCAAGTATAAGTTCTATTTAAATGTACAACTTGTAAGTTCCAAACTATACGTGGATTCTGTTAACTCAACAAAGATAACGTCCTTTTTACTTGGTAACGAAAATCATACTTTGCAAACCGTTTATCTTTACAAAACATACTACAAGTGTTTAAAAATATAATATTGTTTTAGCAGTCGTGTTGACATTAAAACATAAACGTTTGCATGTGTTAACTCATCATTACAACGTTTACAATTACTGTTAAACAAGCCCGACTTTTTAACTTTTGTTTGATTGAGATAAGTAATTATAGAAGACGGAACGAAATATCATATACACGTATATTATCTGACATATTATCTTTACCCGTCTTCAAGTTATAATATTTGAGTGTAGATCATTTATAATTGATCAAATTGAATTTTGCTATTGTTTAAAACAACATTTATTCGTCCACGTTCACAATTTTCCCGTACAGTTGTATCGTACACAACACCTTGACCATTATTACACATAGTGTTATTGTTCAACTGGAACGTAAACGAAATAGGATAATGGTCCGAAAATTTTGATAACTGTTTAACATCTATATTATCAAAAATCGGAAACAGATTTCTATCACATATAACGTTGTCAACAACACTTGCCGATACAATATTACGGATTAACTTATGGCAAAAAAAAATTCCAGGTTCAATAGGACCATTCATTATATATAAACTAGACTTCTTAGAAAGTGATAATAATTTATTTTCAAAATTATTTGGCAAATCATCAAATGATTGTCTTATCGGTAAACCAATTGGTACAACATTATCGTCAGGAAATTAACAAAGCGGTGAATATTAATATTTTCAACAAATCGGACCTTTGAACTATTCTATTATTTAGGTCACCAGCTATCATAATATCACCTAGTTTGGAACAAAGGCGGATATCATCATCAAGCGTATCTAAGAAATCGAACTGAAATAATGAGGAATCTCCTGTTTTATATATACTTGAACCCTCAGGCGAAATATAACACAACATATATGTATATCATATGTAGACCCAAAAATCGTTTTGTTGCGCTTTATCTACACTATGCATTTAGTTTTATAATACATAGCAACACCCTCACTAAAACTTCAGCCTTTTTTAAATTATACTTTTTTCTCGGACTGGAAAAAACAACTTCTTAACATTTTGGTATTTATGAGTCTATGTTTTAATAAGTAACAATTAGAAAGTCATTGTCATCAAGTTTCGAACATAAACCGTTAACATTCCAACAATATTTTGAGGTGCTTTTCACAACTTTCATAAGCTGTATCCATGTTGCCATTGGTACCATGTTTGAGTCCTGGCGCTTGCTTCCGGTCCATCGGAGGCACTGGGTCCGTGTCGGGCTGAGCCGCCTGTCCCGGCTAAACAGCGGACGCGTGTGGAGCACTATTACTAGGCGGCGGTGGACGGTATACCGACTGGCGAGAAGCAGCCTAGTTCCATTGGGTGCCGTGGTGGGAGTCCTGGTACTTGGCCTGGGGTGAGATGATCTGCTGTGAACCTTTGGTTATCGATATAAAGAGTGTCATAATTAAGCGAACACGCGCGTTACGAGCCTGCACGAGATATGGCATCAACTTCCTACGGTGCTTTTGAACATATTTGTGATACTGATCTCTGACTCTGATTGAAAGGGTATGACCTTGATGTGGGCAAGCCTGCTTATTGCGTGCACGTTGTTTCATCTCTATCTTGTCACCATTGTAATGGAACTTGGCGACTTTAGGACGAGTTTACACCCCCCGCCCCTTTCGAATTGGCCAGTACTCGTTCAAGTTTAATTCTTGTCTCTGCATCATAACTGTCAGTGTCATTCTTGCAAATGTGTATTACCTTAGCTAGGCAATTCTCAGATATACACGCCTTACGGGATGTTTCTTAAGGCTCATTTTTCACTGTTTCCATTGAAACGGAACCAAAGATGATTTAGTCTATACACCGGCAATAACTTGTACGGAAAGGAAGCCATCAATTAAAAGCAACACTTAAGTGACACTCTTATTCATAATCAATGCATACACATGTATTACAAACATCAATTTTGACTGATAAACCTTTAATTTCTTACTGAATAATGCATTTATGGAAAATATTAATTGCTGATAACACGATTGTAACGGTTTATTTAATAGCAGAAGAGCAAAAATGAAAAATAATTGGTGAATGCTTTAAGATTTACAGTGGTCTACTATAGTCTATACTATAGCCTTATTAGGTAGAAACCGTGTTTTATGCTCATTTCTTTCTATTTAAACTCGGTATCCTTCATAAGAACCATTGTTTTCGACATGTATTCATCCTTTTTGGAATATTAAATCAATATTATTAATTGTGGTAAATCTTATTTGGGAATAAGAATGCATCTTAAAGTTTCATTTCTGAAAAATCCTAATAGAATACGGTACGGCTCTATATTTGATATCATAAATAAATAGCGATACTAAAGTGACTTTTAAAAAAAAAACAGCAAATAAACTAAAAAAACTACTATACATCGGTTCGTATTCTGGCTAAGCCGTTTCGTAAAGAAATAAAATACGTTTCTGGCATGGCTCATTGTTGAATCAACACCTCAGTGAAAGTTTGAATAAAGCGCAATGTGCAGGACTCATCAAACAGTAACTTTCATAAGAAGAGAACAAATAAACACACACAAAAGCTGATATGGACTGTTCAATACGACTGGTATATAATTAATAAATGATAAAAAACTAATATATTTATAATGCAGCTCTCTGCCTTGCTGTAATGTTAAATTTGTCAGTTTTACAGCAATTTCCATTCGAAAGTTATTAACGTGGTACGCATGTTTCCTATCTTTCAGATCATGTTGTAACCTGCTGACATCATAAATGATCGTAGACAGAAGTGCTTCAATTAACTCGAGAATATCCCTTTGGGGAATATACCACGGAAGAGAGACACCGATAGTTCGAGTTCAATACATGACTTTCGCCCGTATTGACTTTAAGTTTCACACGTTATTTCCACGGACAACTTCCTTGTTCTGAACGATGTATCGAATCTGAGGTAATTGAATTACTGGATAACATGAAGTCCAGAGTGCGCAATAATGTCTGGTTACAATTTATTAACACCACGCTAATGCTTCTACAAACGACTAAGGAAGTGGATTAAAAAACACAGAAAACGTGACTTCATGTGAACTTTGTATGCAATATTTCATAGCTGCCGTATCAATACCGAATGAGTAGATTAGGTCGAAATAGTAGCGCTGTCAAACAAATTGGTCTTATATTACAGTTTTATTTAGCTTTTTTTCCAATTATTGGCAATCATG
This sequence comes from Mya arenaria, assembly GCF_026914265.1. Taxonomy (NCBI): domain Eukaryota; kingdom Metazoa; phylum Mollusca; class Bivalvia; order Myida; family Myidae; genus Mya; species Mya arenaria. Next base: position 54,914,645 of record NC_069123.1, read on the forward strand.
AAGTCAGCTTTTTTGATGTTTTGAAAGTTTGAGAGTGTCCTATAAGTACTAATTTTAAATGTCACAGGCAAAATCGTGATTTCCGCATAACACATAAACAATCAAATGCTAATATAGCCAGGAAAAACATGAGTGAACAAGACCAAAGAAACAGAGTTGTCTTCCTCGGCGCTGGCGGGGTCGGGAAAAGCTCCATTTTGAAAAGGTTTCTTTTCAATACATACAGTGATACTTACCTCGAAACAGTAGAAGACTTATATTCTAGGGAATACACTTTTCAAGGTGCGGAAGTGATTGTTGATTTTCTGGACACCGCTGGGAAGTTGGTATTTCCAGCAATGAGGCGCCTGTCGATAACAACAGCACATGCTTTCGTTCTAGTATATTCGGTGACTGAACCCGAAACGTTTGAAGAGGTAAAACGCTTATGGGAAGAGATCAAGGAAGTTAGAAGTAATTACGAGGACTTGCCATGTGTTATCGTCGGTAACAAAGTTGACCTTGAGGATAACAGACAAGTGGAAAAATTTGACGCACTAAACTGGGTTTATAATGATGAAAACTGTGGGGCGTTCGTAGAGGTCTCTGCTAAGAACGGTGAATGCATTGTAGAAGTGTTCAAACTACTAATGGAAAAAGCAAAGAATCCAAGAGCAAAGATAAATGAACCCTTTATGCCGCGCAGATTGAGTGAACATTCCCTGGAGGTGCAATCCCAGGCAGAGGTCAGTGCCAATAAAACTAGTGAAAATGGGAGCAAGTTTAGTAGAACCAGAAGTCTTATTCGACGAGGAAGTAAGCCAAAGATTCGAAAGTCTCATGCCCGCTCCCAGCACCGACAGGACTGTGTTATTTCCTAGACTTTTCCGATTGAATATTTTAGCGATTTTAACAATACATACATTGTGATTTATTTTGGCTTTACGTAATCAAGTGTATGCGTCTATAAGTCTTCTAGGAAACTTGTTTTTAATCAAGATTTAAACTTTTAAAGGAATGCAATAGAAATTTAGATTATTTAAGCAGATTTTAAATACTATCAATTGTGATATCAAACTTATGACTTTAGAGTCAGTAAGTTTAAGAATACAGCCCAACCCCGTTGACTCGAACTCCCATGGACCGGCGAAAATAAATTGAGCCTCGGAAATATCGAGCCAAGCGGAAATTCCTACATTCAGTTAAAAGAAATTGGTCCTTAAAATCTTGTTCGAGCCAACGAGGAATTCGAGCCGAACGAGTTCGAGCCAACGGGGTTCGACTGTATTGTCGTGGCAACGTGCCATTAGAGAGTAAAGTGTAACTATGGTTGTTTTAGAAAAAAATGGACGAAATGTTGATATAGTTGTATTTTGGAAATACTATTTTACCTTCATCATATTTCACTTCTTTGACCTTGCTTGTTATATTTTTTTATTTAAACACCTGATCAAAAACTACTTTAAAAATCAAAATATTACTATTCCCATTTCATCAACATCCTTACTCTTGAAACAGCCAAATATGTAAAAAAATCATGTTTGAAAAAAACAACATAAAATGGTTTTCCTATTTTTTAATTATTTTTATTAAAGCAGAATGCTCGAAAAATAGCAAATAAACTAATAATAAAAAACAACAACAACACCAACACAAAAACAAGTGCTGGATCATTACTACGGTGTTATATCATCTTTTTAAAATATTTCTGAAATGTCTGGCTTTGAATTAGAGTGTCCTGGACAATTCCCTTAACAGTTAACTGATTAATAAATTGACGTACCCCATCATTCATAGTACATAAAACGGCATCAAGAGAACGACCCATCTTGAAGCGGATCTGACTGTATTCTGGCAGTGAGATCGATTGCGTATCTATCATGAAACACAGTAGAAAAAATAGTTTATGGCGATGTAATGTGTTCAATATACTCTTGCAGTGTTCAATTCAATTTGTTTCGTGCATCAACTTTTATTGTTTGGAACATAAATGCATTTATATAAACTCATTGATTAAGGTTTATGAAAGATTCGGACTGAAACATGAGTTTCTAACTTCACAAAAGCAACAACATGGAGAACTATTTATCCACAAGACGGCGTAGGAGCGCCAGACTACGTCATTGGTTATCAGAACTGTGTGTAGAGGGTTTATCCGGGTAGGATGGAAGCAAAAGGTAATGTTAAGGGGGAAGGGGGGGCATTTAAAAAAAATAAATGAATATACAAATAAATCCCCGCAAACAAATAACTGAGCAAGTGTTGATTTCAGTGCCCAGTCGTATGTTATACAATCGTGATCATTCAAAAGCTATACTTTCACTCTATGCTTGACCGCTCGTAAAATGTGTTAATGCTATGGTACTCGTAAAATAAAAGATGATATTATACTGAGTCGATAGATATCCTCTATTACATTTAATATTTTATAAGTGGTATATTTTATTTTATACCTTCGTTTCAGTCTAACACAATATCTTGCTAACCTCATAAACAGTATAATTCTAAATAAAATAAGCATTGGGTTAAGTTAAATGTACATTGTGGTCGCTAAAAAAACTTGTTCTTATTTGTTTTAATGTGCAATAGTTTTACTGCTGTATATGATAGTTTTTGTGTGTCAAAGAGCTGGTGTCAGAAATATATGGCCGTTTGTTTTCGTGCAAAGTATTTAATTACATTAGGCCAGAGCATATATTACTTTTGAAAGTCTTCACCAAATTAGAAATAGTGACACGATTGCTAACGGCTATTTATTATATTGCGCTCTCGTTAATATTGCATTGTTCTGTATATCAACAGGTTCATCTCATCAAGAAATTCTATCACACTTTTACTTGCATAAGACGAACATGGACAAATGTAGACTGACTTTTCAGCTGTCTAATTTGATATGAACCCACACAGAAACCTGTTATATTGAACGATGTGTTAGCAAAGTTCAAACATGTTCAAATATATAAATTGTAAATAGAAATAGCCTTTTCACTAAAACATATTTCTTTATGTATTGAACAATTTATAGTTTCAACTAAATAATAACCATTCTTTTAAACCAATAACCAGTTTCAATAAATAATCATTGACATTTTCTAAAAACACACCTCTTTAATTTGTTTGTATATTAACTATATTAAAATTATATATTGCTCTGTAAACTTGAAATCATGAACTTAATAGAACTTGACCTAAATATTTATATCACGCCTCCAACGCTTCGCTCTCACACGATATAGTTTCCTTTGCCCCGTGTATCCCATATCGGGTCACCTACTAACACAGTAACTTATAATATTGAAGGTACATAATATAAAATATCTATATATCTCAGAGAATACTTATTCATGACTCATATAAGCGACATTGTTACTGACCACCATATATCCTTGGAATATATTGACAAAACTATATCAACCTGATTTCGTATCTGATCATACACTTGAAGATAAAAAGCTGAAATCGATACGTAATGATATGCCATATTACAAATACAGTTTGGTCATCTACAACTGCACGTTAACTAATCATGATACTGACGTAAGTGCATTGGTTCTTAAGTTAATTTCAACACAAAATCGGAGCCACCTGTTGCCATCAATTGTTTCCTTGTCTAGTGACATCATATTACAATTTGCAATATTCTGACTTTCTTCATGTTATAGCTGTACAATTGCGATTAGCTTTGCTACATGCATCTGTACAATTTATGTAAATTTTGTAGTTTGCAATGTTACTTCATTAAATACTTTTGCTTAGGGTTGAACCTTTTTGTTAGTGTCGCGAGTCCAAAGAAGTCGAATGACGATTAACGAACACATTTCCATATGTTGAATTAATGCTGTCCTCATACTTTACAATAATTGACTCAATATGTCTGCCGTCTGATAGTAAAACTATGTGATGATTCAAGCAATACCGAGGCCATGCAATTATTTGAAGGACATACACAATGCCAACAGAAAAGTGGCTTGGCTGAATAATTGCCTTGCCCAGAGAGAAGACTTTTATTTCGTTTGATTGTGCTGTATCAAAAACGTCGAGGTCATTACAATACTTATGGTCAAGGACAAGTACAATAATGTCGTTGTATAACTATACGACCATGTCCGTTGGTAATTTTCATATTCAGAATGCTCCCTACGTAAAAGGTATATGTAATCTTATCATATAGATTTTTTATTTTTTGTTTCCATATAAGTAGAATATTATTTTCTTCATGAATCTCATTTTTCAAGTATTATAGCAGGTACACAATAATGGACGTGCCTCGCTCTACTGACGTAGTTAAACAGTAATTTGATGTAGAATATTTAATGAACCCTATTTATAGGCATATGTGTAAACAAGAGGACAATCGAAACACTCTCAGTACGTCACATTTAATCATGTATGCAATATATTAGTAAATGCATCAATAGTAAGACTATAAATGCATATGAATATGATAAATGCTTTATAACGTTCGGCTTCCAGTCGGTTTTCACACGTCCAACTTCACACGAGGTAAACCCGATTTCAAGAAATAAAAAAAACTGAAGGTGTAGACACAGATTAGTGGAATGAAGTGTGTGTCGAAGCAAAAAGGTACAACTATCATTCACTGACGGAAATAACTGTTCTTTTCTCCAAAATTGTTGCCTTGGTAAAAAAAACCATCCAATTTCGTGTCCAAGAGTAGATGAACATGCACTTCATAAAAGGGGTTAAAATTGACAAAAGATTGATTTTTTACATTTTTTTTGCGCGAATATTTTCTTAAAATTTCTGTATTGTATTTTGATTGTATCTTGATTATTTAAGATTTCACTAACTTATATAAGCAGTCGTTCTTATACATAAGTCTGTCATATTAATTATTTTATGGCAATATAATTTTAACATTAAATACATTTGACTGGTAAACAAAAACTTAAATCAACTGGATAGGTCAACCCATTTGTTGTCACTAGAGGCGCCAAACTTGTGTGTGGAAACAAGCAGTTCCAAAATGATGCAAAGGATGTAACTATGCAACGGATCGTGCGTTGTGATTCTGAATCATGTGTAGTTTTCAAATATTGTTTTTGATTCAAAACCATGAAATCTGTGAGTGAAAACAGACTAATGTTAAAACTAAATTAAAATGAATGAGTTCAAAGCATATATGCATTAAATATCCTTTCATCGTATGGTTTTTGGAAACTATTCCTCTCATATTTGACTTTGAAACCATATATATATATATATATATATATATATATATATATATGTTTTCTGCGTTGCTAAGGAATATGGGGAATCTCCAAGGCTAATGAAGGTATAAAAGCGACATGATTTTACCAATTATTTGGTTAAATCATGAACAGTTAACATATGGAAAGAAATTATCAAAACAGAATAAACCGATGCTTAGACCTCAGGTACAACGCCTACATCACATATTTTATGATTGTTTAATTTAATAAATCATCTTAAATATAATTTCACTTCAACTTAATAAATTTGATTTTTTTTAAATTACTTGATGCATGTGTGTAATGTTTATTTTGTTATGGTTAATAGTATGTCTGTGTAGTTTTGCTTCGTTTGTTCTGCATCTCTTGGTAAGTGTCTGCTGGGCTTCGACCATGTGCGCTAAAATGTGGTCATCACAAATGGTTTGGCTTCTGGGTTTGTCCCTGTATTTGTGTTGCATTATAAGTGTAAACCTCTAAATTGTGGCCATATAATATATAATTGTAAATATTTTATAAATAAGAATTTTTATAAAACTTTGGTTTCAACATCTTAAACTCATATGAAATTATTCACCTTGGTATTAAGGGTTTAAAAGGATATTACAGCCATTTATTATTTGAAGAAGACAGAGAAGTGTAATTATTTTCAGGCGATTATTTATGTTACGTACTTGTATGACATTTAATGTGGTAAACTAATGCAATTGTTAACGTGGCTCAGGTGTTTTAGTTTCAAAAATAACACAATAATAGACGAGAGAATGTCAGGTAGCTAATTTCTATTATCAATTTATCCGAATAAAACGTGTGCAGTTTACGGAAGAAATTTGACAAACATCTGGGGCTGCATGATGACATTTATATTTCTCAGAAAATACGATTTATGTTAGATGCAATGCGAAACCTGTATCACAAGGAGTTAAGTGTATCTGAGATACATGTTTACACTTGACCTTTATTATATGCGGTTTCCTTTGCCAATTTAATTTTACAAACAAAACCAGGACCAATTTCAAATACGTAATTCCATGGATGATCGCTGACAGAAAAACAGAATAATTAACAGATCAATAATTGCCCGAAGCTTTACAATACAGTTAAGTTGTTTCACTGATTTTTATAATGTAATAATAGAAAAAATAAATCATCTCATGTTTTTTCACGTTCTTATGTGTGCTTTCAGTCTCTCCACTATGAATTAGCCGTGCTCATAGTTCAAAAATTGAATACAGAGCAATTTTTGGCACACACATTATACACGGTGACTGTCGATATGACCAGGCCATGGATATGACCATGTTAAAAATATAGTTAGTATGAATACCAGTGATAATACTTAAATTAACGATTACCAATGTGATGATATAAAATAAATTTCAACATTCGATAATATTCACATGAACAATCTTTTCAATTTCCACAAAATGATGATGGGGCATTCAGTGAATCGGTGGAAGTGAAACGGGTAGAAAACAATGGAAGCATTATTTAACAACATCAACAATAACAACATAAATATTTATATGAAAAACTACAGAAACAAGCACAGAAGTCGAACATAACCCCCGTTTAATAAAGACATAGAACACAATATATCCCAAACCATATACAAACAACAATGAACGGTTTAAAACTATTGCTAATTAAGGAAGTACAGAAGGCTCAAGAGTACGAGCGCTTACCTACTGGCTTCAATAGTGACAGAAAACAGTTATCCCAACGGCAATATTACGTATTACATTATGGTGATTGTATTTGTAGAGCAATACTGTAAAAATGCATAGTTTCTTTTATGTATCACATAAACCTATTAATGGACCGCGATATCTGTACCTAAAATAGAAACACTTAACCTATAAAGGCGCAAGTTCTTGTAATACGCTGCCTTTGACACTGCATGTCATCAACAGCTGCCAGAATGATACAACTATGCCAATGAAGGTTTGATTTGTTTACTAGATATAGCAAACTCAAAATCATAAGGTCAACACAATAATTAGAATCAAGTAGTGTAGCTCTGAAAACAGACCTTTTATTCGTTTATAAAACACAAAGCACCATAAATACTTGTACACACAGAAAATATATCCGACAATTATTTTCGTAATAATGGTAAGCCCGTTGTGCATTGCCTCAGAGCTGTAGTGTGTGCCAAAAGGCATTGTTTTAATATTACCCTAATCGGAAAAACAAACACTACTCCTTGACAATTAATAAATGCGCGGTTTTAGTTATCCCTACTACGAATTGCGCTTCACTTCTTGTTTGGGCTTTTTTGTTGGATCAGCTTTCCAACCTTTCGTCTTTCTTTTAAAGCTGCACTCTCAAAGATATACCGTTTTGGATTTTTTTTATTAGTAATTGCCATTATTGTGTTCTGATTGTTTTACAATGAAATATCAGTATCGCTTGACATTGGTATTCCAACTATATAGGGCAAATTACACCAATTCGGAAGTAACTGCTCAGCCTAACATATTTTTTCTTCATTTTTGACAGTCAATACTGCTTCATTCAACGTAACAGTCAATCAAGGCATGGTTATACCATAAAGGACCATCATATACTTTCCATCGTAAAGCTACATTATTGTGATTTTAAAACACAGAAAATAATAAATCTACGTGATCTTTTTGTTTAAATTGTCAACGTTTTGTGTGTACTCCAGTGCCGGATTTGATCACCTTATCGAATACATGGAAGTTATGTTAAACGTGCTTTATTTCATTATGAAAATATATCATTTTTCAAATATTGTGAAATGTTTAGTAAAAAATTGCAAATTCTTCCCACATATAGCTAGATTTAAAGTTGAGAAACACTATAACTCAGTAATATTTCTCGTACAAATCGGTAAATTCACTATAGAATATAGGACATTTTTGAGTGGTCTGTAACCTATAGGATGTGATTATTATCGGAAGTTAATAAGTTTAAAGCTATCTCATTGGAATATAACGATACAGCGAACGAGTTGTCTGATATTTACCCTGTTTCAGTAAACCTGTAACTTTCATTTCACTTATGTTTATGTTTTATTTGTCTAGCAGAACCCATTACGAATCGTAATTTAGTCTAGCAAATTGACCAAGAACCCCAAATAATAAGTTATTGAGACAATATGAACAGGTCTAAAATTGGAAATTAATTATGGTATCTTAGTTTGTTGATTGAAATTTAGCACAGTGAGACGAAGTAAAACTCTGTTTAGGATTTTAAGGCCGAAGGCTTACATGTACTTTTCTGTAAAATAGCAGTTGCATTTCAATAGCTTCAATCAATGTTGGTGTAAAAAATGAACTTTTCCAGACCAATTCATTAATATTAAAGGGACTGTACACCAGATTGGCACCAAAATTATTTTTCTTCTGTAACGAATCTCAGGACAATCATTTTTTTTTACTGTTTGATATCATAATTGTAAAAAAAATAAACCAAAATGTAAAAAAAAGAAAGTCGGAGAACGGGTTCGAACCGTGGTCGCCAAAATTGCAATCCAGTGGTGTATCGACTTTGCTACGAAGGCTTATTCTTACCGGGTGGAATATTTCAGCTATATACCTATCTTGGTAATATCACGTAATAACATCGACTAGCCAATCTCGTATAAAAATTAATTCTACTAGGAAGACATACCTAGTAATATTTTTAATGGAAAAGATGGACCAAAAAACTGCGAAAAATAAAATTATTGTAAACTATGTGGTACTTCAGTTAGTAAGTTTCAATGCATTGTACATCTCGATACCAAGTTTATGTAAGTTTTCGACAATTTTTCATCATACGGAGTACAGCCCTTTAAGGCTAGTAAGTAATTGGAAGCATCATAAGGAATGTTTCCAGGTCTTGAATAAAAAAAAACGAAGTATATTTTGTCGCTGTCATCAACCACTAACTTGATTTAAAAGTACGGAAATTGTCTCTAATTTAAAAGCAACTTCATCGGTAATATAACTTTATGGAACATTAAAGGAAATGCACAAAATGCGAGAAAATAATTCGTGCCATTGATCGATATCCATTTGCAGCTTAATCAAGAAAACATGATTCAATATGTGATACGTTCAATCAACAGGTGATTGCTGGCTCTTTAATGTGGTTTTGATGGATCACGTCTATTGTTTCGTCATATTCACACTCGCATGGTTATAAATTCAACCTTATCGGTTGCATTTACAAAACATTGCTTAACAACTAATATTGATCTTTTAACATCTATTAGTCTAGAAATCATTCCCAGGTTGTGGTTTTATATGTTCATAGTTGTTTGACATGAAATGTGTGCCCATTGCGTCGTTTGAATCTGAAGATTTTACACCTTTGTTTCAAGGGTAATCTAACGAATTGTGCGAATGGTGATAGACTATGCATTATAAATTCCAGCTCACTCCACTATAATGTATAACATTACTATACATACAAATGTATATGTGTGAGTATATGTATAAATATATATTTGCAAGTTATTGCACTTAAAGAAGTATTGCGCAATTTAAATATTGTTAAAACGTTATTATTCAATATACTCCTCATATGGATTCAGGTTCTTCAATTATTTTAATTTCATTCAAGTGCACTGTTTCACACGCTGTGGCCCAGTTATACCTATGTTTGACCACGTGCTTAAACCACTCTTTAATATAGATACAATCAACAACTAAAATGAATATATGAATTGTAAAAAAGTGCTTTTAATGTCCCTGAATATACAGCGACTTAGAGATTGAATTTAAAGAGCTAGACTACTTCAGTGGTCACTTTAACAAAATACAAATATGTTTTATTACAAGAAACGTACTTTACGCAAAACAAAGATAATACTTTAATTTCAGAGTTAAAACAGGGAATTACATCATGCATATTGCAATTCATCCAGTAGAGACTGCTCAATAATATCAAACGATAACTTACATCGTACGACAAAACCGATAGATATATTATTATGAAAATTGATATCTGTGAGAATGTTTATACCTTAATTAATCTTTATGCTCCCAATAATAAAAATGAACATAATGTATTCTTTGAACACATATAAAAACCAGTGCAATAGGTATCTCAAGGGTCAAATGTCATAGGTGGATACACTAGACATCCATGAAAGGGTATCGCCTACAAATTGAAATCACAAGTAAATCTTCAAAACAATATTTTATCGAATTATTTAGTCGATATTTAGAGGTCATTAAACAAAACGTATTTACAATATACGTGGAGAAGAAAATGTAACGTTGAATGAAGCAGTATTGACATCTGGTAAATTGAATATTAAGATCATGTAGCAATTTCATTTTGACTCATCAAGTAAACTGAATGCTCAAATACTATCTCTGCGAAATAAATGGAAAATATGTAAACAATTAATACAAGAATAGTCGATCAGTTTCTCAAAAGAATGTCAAGAAATAAAAATAATCATCTGCAAAAACTTTAAAACAACTAAGAATATTGCATGCAATTAACATTGTTAATCACAAATCAAATGATAATGCAGTACTACGACTTCAAAATGATTTTAAATATTTATGATGAAAAAGCAAAAGGTGCTCAAATTTGATCCAAAGAAGACTTTCTTGAAGAAGGTGAACTAATTCAAGTCATTTTATTTATTTAAAAAAATCCCGTCAAACCAGGAAAATAATGACTGCATTAAATATTAATGATTAAAAAGCTCTTAGTTTTAATGAAATACTTAATGTAAAAACAGAGGTTATTTTCTACTAAAAACCAATACTCGTCTCAAACAGTTCTGGTCTATACTTTGGCTAAATTTTAACGGATAATTTTAATGATTGTTTTGAGAAAAAAGAACTTACTAAGTCCAAATATCAATCAATATTTACACTGCTGCATAATAATGGAGACCCGGAGATTGTGAACAACTGGAAAACAACATCATTATTAAATATTGACTAAACATTCTTGCAAAAAAATTAGCAGCACACTTTAAAACGTCTTACAAAATAAAATATAAGCCAGAATCAATGAGGCTATTATAGAATATACTGAAAATATATATATAGAAGGGGCAGTAATATTTGTTGATTTTATAAAGGCTTTTTATACGGTTAAATGGCCCTTAATAATGATTTGTTTGAAGAAAAATGGTTTTGAAGAAATGGGTGCTACTATAACAATATTTTCTCACGCGTTACTAATAATGGATGGCAATCTTAACCTTTTAAACTAACTAGAGGCATTAAACAGGGGTGTCTAATCTCTGCTTTGCTATTTATAATTGATGTCGAAATTATCTCGTTAAAAATAAAGTCTAGCGAAGATATAAAAGGCATAAAAGTGACAAAGAATGAATGCATTAGGACAATGCATCTTGCAGATGACACTACGGTATTCGCAAAAAAAATAGGAAAATGAAATCCGTGTTATCACAAGCCGAGGCGATATGGATAGGTAAACTCAGAGCATGTAAAACTGACAACGCGTCTGGCATTCAATTTAAAAGATACATCAAAGCACAAGGTGTTTACTTCGGTACGAATTTAAGCCAAATGCAAGAACTGAATCGGAATGATAAATTGGAAAAAAAAATCAATCTAAAAATTAATCAATGGAGCAAAAGAACACTGATATTCTATGATAAAATAACGGTGGTAATTCTTTTTCTATCTTAAATATCACATATTATGCAATCCCTTTTTACAATAAGGTAGGTACTTGAAGAATTAAATTTTCTCTGGTCATATAAAAGTGAGAACATCAAAAGAACAAAACTCATCGGAGATAAATAAGATGAAGGACTAGAAATGATTTATATATTCCTATTCGATAAAACTCTTCAAATGAAATTGGTTAAAACACTCAAAAATCCAGAAATAGCAAACAGGAAAATAATACCGCCCGTATTCGTATCTAAATTAATACGGCAAGAACTAAATTATATTCAATGTGAATACAGACAGCATAAACTCTCTGCCAAAGGTAAAATTAAAACAACCACTCTTATATTAACGTGTTTTGTATGCCTTTATTTAACTAAAAATCCTACTTATGTTAATATGCCAACATCCTTAACAGAAATAAGAAAGCAAATTGTATGGGGTGATTGCTGTATTAAAATAAAATTGCAATTTCTAATATTTAATTTAATTTAACTGTATTGAATCTAATTGTATATATGTCGACTAAAAATTTAAAGAAGGAAAGATGAAAGAAACCTGTATATTAGGTAAATTAAGATCTGAATCTAATTGAATATCTGAAATCAGTGCTAAAAGAAAGCTATTCCAACAATTTGGAAACAAACATTATACATGCATTATTAAAAAAGGTCCAATGTAAGACCAGACTAAACTATAGATTTACCAAACAAATATAGTTTATAAGTTTACGGATAGCACTTCAATGAACAAATGAATAAAACAACTTTTAATTTTAAAGAAACTACAAAGCCATACACACAAACAGAACTTGACGTTACGCATACTGAGTGGAATTTTTGTTATTTTTAATATTAATTAGAAATATTTCATAATGCATCAAAACTTTTAAGTTCAAATTAATTCAAAGAATAACAGCTACAAATACAAATCTTAACCCGTGGGAAACACGATCTATTCCATTGTGTTCCGTGTAAAATGAAATGGAAAATTTGAATCACTTTTGTATGCAGTGTAAATAAAAAGAAAACTTATGGAATATACACTTTGCTATTGACTCCTACCGTTATCAAAATTCATGGTGGAAAGTTTATCACAGCTGACCACGAGTCAATAATTACACGAAATGTAGCGGAACACTGAGACGATTATACAAACACCATGAGAGAAGTTACAGACGCTTTGTTGAATTAAAGGGTGATCGATAGTTTAGAGTCCATGCGCCCTGGTGACCGGCCCTTAGGATGGGCTGGGGATAAATAACCACGTATTGGTAGTTTAATTGAAAGTTCTTTACTTTTTGACATTGTACTTGTACTTTTGTTAAACAAAATGTAACTTCTTTTAAAATTCTTTTAAAATCAGAACTTTTTTTATAACATTAAATCTTCTAAGAAGTGCACATAACATACTACGCTGTTAACAGTAAATTGCATTATTTTGCCGAAGTGTCATACATTCACCACATGAGGAATGTATACACAGTGCATCACCAGCTGGAGCATGTGACAAATCTTCTTAACTCAGCAGGATCATTAAGAGCATCAACAGATTCAATCTGGTTAAAGCAAACTGACGGAGCGATACAATATCACGGAGTGATTCTAACTACTTTTGTTTTAAGTACATGAAACCTACTGATGACCTAATTGGACAAGAATTTCAATACCTACTTTTAAGATCCTGATAATTGCGCTAACTTCATGAAATTAATAAGACGTAAAATGATGATTTCTAGCTCTGAATTGCGTTAAAGGTCCAAAAGGCATTTAATTGCAATTCCTGAAAATAATGAGATAGTTTATGTTTGTAAATAATCTGTTTTTTAATAAACATATTTCGGCATCAAAGGCACTGGAATAAAAGCTAGTCCAGTGGATTCAGGTCTTAAAATGTAAACAATATCCTCTCATTTCTAATAAGACACTGAATATAAATTAAACTAAAATTGCCCACAGTTTGGTTGAATGTTTAAACAAATGCAGATCGTTCAGATTGAGATGAAATGTCAATTCAGTTGCAAAACTTGCTACAACTAGTTTAGAAACAAAACTGTTTCAAATATTATGCACATAACTTCACTTTTCAAACCAAAATTGAACACACATATGTATATTTATGTGCGACAAATATTTGTTTTTCCTTCTGTTACATAACATGAAATGAAAATATACCGAGGCACAAATAAATGAATGATTTATGAAATTATAAAATTACCTATGAAATATGTTTTCAAAATTTAAATTATCAAACAGTTATATATGGGTAGAAACTTGTGCGAGTAATTGTGTATAACTATTAATATCAAAGTTTAAAGCAGGTTTACTACACTTATGAATGCATGTGTGTATGTGTACTCCTTGGAATATGATGTGTTATATACATTTGTAATGCTAGTTTCACTTGGGTAAGCTACAAACATTTCTGTTTATAGACCTCATTCTTGAGTTCAAATGAGGTATTTTAAGACATTCTTTCAATAAACGCCCCTAATTGATTTATCATATATGTTGTTTTTTTCGTTTGTGTATGTTAAAGTTGCGTATATGCCTTTGGTCCTATGAAATTTAATGGGGATTATGTTTAAGCTTTCGACTACTAGACTGATGTCTGTATTTTTTTCCATATAAATAACATTCAGTATGACAAGTGCATTCTATCAAGGGTCGAATGCCTAGTCGATGTGGGCATTGATGGTTCACGGACTGATACCCGAAAATAATTTAAGACGACCTTCAATTAACACGTCATGACAACTGTAGCCTGCCTGTATTTCTGTATGGTATCCCGATCGTATCACTCAAAGTAAATCTTCTGAGGAGACAGCAGAACGATAGAAACAGAATCAGATACAATGAATCTTTGTTTGAGCTATGGTCATAAGTGACTGTAAACAGGCGTCTTTCTGCAGTAAAATGCTTTTAGTAGATTGTTTTTTTTGTTGTTTTTTTTAAAAAGGTTGTATCCATTGAATTGGGCCCTAAATAACAAAATTATCTAGGTTAAGAAAATCTTACTGTCAGATTAAAAGCTTATCATGTGATAAACTTTGGCGATATCGATGCAATTGTATTCATGTCTTTAGAATTCTGTAATATATTGTGAAAATTCACATCGTTTCAAAGATAAACTTAATTACTTGATGAGTAACTCTTTTAAACCGAAAATATCAGATATGCATTAGACTGAATTGTTAGATAAAAGGGCTAAAAGAGACATTTTCTTTTCGTAATACAGTTAGGTTTAAGTTATCTTGGCAAATTTGCAAATTGGCTTAAATGAGAATATATTTGAAATTTATAGTGCAAATATTCAAACCTTTTGGGAGAAAACACCTTTTATTGCTGACGTAAAAAAGATCACAAGGAAAAAAAACATTTTTTACAGTCGATTTTTAATATATAGGTTGCATTTACACCTTGTTTAGTAACCAATTCTCTATTTAAAGACAGTGTGACTTAAGTATACATGTGGAAAGCTCAACTATATCCTTAACAAGTTATATTAACAGTACAATCTCAATATTTTCACTGGCATTCTGTTAAAGATACATGTCCAATAAATTTATTGAATATTATGCGATACCTTTCTTATATGATCTAAGTATGCCCGAGTTCTTTACAACGTTGATTGGTCATTGATGTGAAAATCACTGATTAGTTGCACGCTCACTATCCGGTGATAGTTTCAAACGGGCTTATTTAAAATAAATTAATCAATGGTGATTTCTATATGCCATAAAACCAGGAACTCGCTTTGCACGACTCAATGCATTCGTTATTTGCTTTGATTGTAAGGAATGTGTTTCTACTTTTGCACATGTATAAATAGTGTATATTTGATAAGGACACCTTTGTTACCACACACAAACACATCACATTTCATTGATTTATGTCATATGAATATTGTTTAAAACAAGGCATATTGTGCGTAAATAAAAAGGGTTTTGAACGGGTTAAAACCTTATTCACCATAAGAAGTAAAGAGCTTGTTTAATATTTAGTTTGTGAAATATACAAGCATGAATAAAATATGAGTCATGCCAATATGAACAAAATATTTACTGAAAGTATTAGGCGAGTTAAGTTTTAACTTATTTACATTACCTTTAAAATTTCGTTTCTTACACTTGGACATTCCAGGCTTGCTATGAATTAGGAGAAACACACAGACAGGGCGAATTGACATTTTTACATCAAATTGATGATTACAAATTATATTGATATTGTGTGGAGACTTTAGCACACAAAATTGTTGTTATTATCATTTTTTGTGTTGCACGCACAAGTATTTCTTATCGAGATATTTACATACATTTTCGTTTCTTTACGCCCTCTATATTTGCAGAAGATTACTCAGCTTTATAATATTCGCCCAGACAAAGTTAATACAAATGTTATAGTTTTCAGCGACCTTCCAAAATAAAACAACGTCTAGGCAATACAGATAAAACGTTATTTTCCCATATCTTGGCCTGCAGCGGATCGTACAGCATTGTTCAAAGAATAGAATTCAAGACGACTGTGATTGATCATTTTTCATCCTGATTTGCTCAATAACTTATTCGATTAAAGATAGCTATCCATGTTTGCCGGCACTAAATATCTGGGGTTTGCATGCTTGCGGGAATTGCCCCATCATACTGACTACAATGAAGCTAAACAGTGTTTGCCCAAGGCTATGTGTGTTAGAGAAATACATACTCATCAAGTCATTACGCCAAAACAGTTTAACACCAGTTGTGTATTAATTAAATAGGAGCATAAGGACGATGTTGTTATGATTCGAGAACATAGCAGCTTTATAAAATTCCTATATTTATTAAAATCACGATAAATCAATACAAGAGCATGCCCTGCACAAAATGCATACTTTTATCCGAAGACAAGATATTAATGAAAAAACAAACAGATGATCCCTTCAAAGAACGGTTATTCATATCACAATTGACACTTGTTTGTAAATACATCAATATTGGATTATTTACTTGTATATGGATATGATAATGCTACTATAAATGCTGGATTCGAACCGGTAACAGCTATAAACTTTATGTAGAATAGCAGTAAGCAGCGAAAATATAAGCAAATATTCGGATAATAATAATTACTTAAGGTCAGAAAATGCATCCTCAACATTGAAAAGATAAATTTTGAAACTGAATCACCCGATGCTAAGACCTCATTTACGACTTCTTTCATTTCATCACTTGTCCTATGTGCTTACAGAAAAATGGCATCTTAAACTTAAATGTTGATTTTTTTTACAATGTTGAACAGTTGAAATAAAGTTCTGTTGTGCGCAAACCGCGAACAAGAGACCATAGAAGTAAGATGTAACATCCTCTAGGCTAAACATCTAGCACATATTCTTTTTTCTGGGTTATTCCTGCTTCTTATCTGCATGTACACATATTTTCTTTATATATTTATGCATAAAGCTACAGAAACAAGCTCAGTAGAAAAAAAAAATAAACATAAACCCGGTTTAGTGGCACTGGTCAAACGCCAAAGACATAGAACACAAAATCACAAACAAGAAACATAGAAGAACAGCACAAAACTCCAAAAACAACACAGTGCATACATACTATATGTTAAAAAATAGGTATGTTTATCAAGAATTGTTAGGAACCGCCTTGGAACGGTCAGTAAAATGTAAATTTACTGGGGGTTTTAACCAGTTTATGTGCACAAACCTCACTCGTATCCCAACAATCCTTAATAAAGATAAAACGCAAAAGGTAAATCTTATCATAGTATGCATTAACTTATTAAAATATGAATGATAAGAAGAGACCGATATAATACTTCTAACCGAAAATTATCAAGCTAAAGATAAAGATAAAATTCTTCAATTTAAATTGTATATTTAAGACATTTGTATTTTACAGAAGACAAGCAAGTGTATGGTTTTCAACTGATAACTAAGCAACGGAATATGTATCATATTAAATCTTAAATACGCTGCTCAGGTGTTTTCGTTTCAGTAAACAATTACAAGTACGAAAAGGCTTAATTTAGTATATCATTTTAATTATCACTATATCTGAACCGACCATGCGGTTGTTTTATGGAAAAGATACGATAGCATCAGGTATTGTTTAGAATAAAACTAAAACTAAAATACCTTAAATTATATTATAAAGAAATAAATACTACTATCACCATTCCAAAATAGCATTCCAATTGGCTTATTTTTTCCTAAGAGCGATGTACGCCAAATTGTTCAAATTACCTCAAGTATATTGTTTAAATAAACAATAAATGACAAATACAACTCGATAAAGTAAACATAAAATTGAGGAAAACAGTATTGAAGCCGGATTCCCAAAATGATCTTCTGTACACACGGAAACGTTCATCTGTATAATAATTATATTGATAAGGGGGTTGGCAAATGAACGCCACAACAAGAACATAATACAACATCTGTGCTCCTGAAAACCGAGTATCTAGCTATTGATAAAATATTATGCACATAAGAACAACTTTCCTCGAAAAAACATAATATCCGGAAAGGATTTATCTGTCTGGTAAGAACATGACGACGCACCGAACAAATATGGATAAGTATAATTGCCTGATATTATTCCACTTTCCATACACCTATTACTTTCTCCTGAGTACAACTTTCAAAAATTCCGTAGAAATTGTAATTGATTCTGTAAAGGGTGACCACTCTATGAGCTAAGATGTCTTTCAGATTGCAACCTAATGGTTGTTCTTTTTGTGGCTTCCTTAGTGGAGATTATATCACGAACCCACCCAAAACGCTACTCGACAATTATGGTGTCCATTTAAGCATCCAAACAGCTGTTTGTCGTGAATGACGATATTTCTTAAGTGAATAAGCAATTAGACAGACAGACAAACCGACAGACAGACAAATATACAGACGGACAGACAAACAGACATACAGATAGAAGGACGGACGGACGTTTTCAAAGATTTTCAATATTTAAATAATGTGTGCAAAGGGACATCAAAATGAAATATGATCTTAAGAATGATTGCGCATGGAGCTGGATCAAACATGACCGTTTATGCAATGTGCATAAGTTACGCGTGATTTATCATGGACTCTCTGGGCATGTCTGTTAGTATCCTAACCTAGAAATTTAAAATAGTGATTTCATTGCATTCATTCACGAATTCACACAGAAAAAGCCAATTTATTCTTATTGCAAATTTTACGTAAACTATTTAAATAGGATTACATGCCTAGGCAATTTGACAGATCTAAGCGGAATTAAGAAACGTACAAGTATCGAGGAAATTGAATATCCAAAGACAAACATAATATATGTATATGACAGTAATTTTGCAAGTTTGAAACATTTTGATGTAACCAGGTTCAAAACATACACCGTTAATACAACTGAATTATTATGAACATGTTATGCATTTTGTGCAACAATTTTTACAATAAATTGGTCTGAGGGTTATAAAATCATTGTTTTCTTACCCCTACGTTCTCAAATTTGAGCTTTTATCACATGATAATCAGTTGATTTTATTATGATGTTATTCTTTATTCCTCTCAACTCTTAAGTTAAACCATTTACACTTGATATCTTTATTTAAAAGTTCGTAGATTACCTTATTAATAAAGTATTTGTATTTATTTATTTATTTAATATTTTAGATTATAACCCACATTTCCAGACAATGAAATCGCCTTTCATTCTACATTTAACAGACATGACGCTATACTTTCTTAAATTATATGAACGAAAGACATAAAAGGATTTTAAACATACAAATATTGGCCAGGTAGTGTCCATGTTAAGTGCACAAGCCGTCGAAAAGAAAATAACCAGGATGCAACAACGCAATACAAATAGCTAAAATAGGTACAAAAATGGTACATTTGACTTTAAGCACAATTTAAAGTCACGCAATTTTCTATTTTCACTTTGTAAACAAGCAATCGTTCAGCTTATAATTTCAATAGTTTTTAAGTCGTCTAGAAACAAAGGTTAAAAACGAGAGAAGCTTACACGTCTGGCCTTCGGGTACGCGTATTTATATTACGATTAAGGTGATATGAACTTACACCAAATTACTTTCACAAACCACCATTTTGATCCGCATCTTACATTTCCCTCACCCAAATTTCCGCAAAAATAAATAACGTTGGACCCCCTGTTATATCGAATTAGAAAGTATTCGTATTAACCATTTGATACATTCTTCTTCAGTGACTCGACGATATTGAATTTAGTTATTGTCCCCGTAGATTTCTTTACTGATGATACATTTATGGTTATGATGAACACGTTTGTTTATCCAGTTATCTAGAAGAAACAGTGTAAATTTGAATAGAACGCAATGCATACAGGGAGCACCCAATATTTGGTGTTATAGAATGCTACGAGAACAGAACACAATAATAGCGTGATATGGACGGTTGAATGCGAGTGATATAACATTATTATTTATTTTTTTCAGATTTCTGCCTTGCTGCGTTTTTAATATTTCCTATTGTTTCCTATTTTTTAGACCATGTTGTATCGTGCTGACAACATAAATGATAGAAACCAGAGGATTTGGTGCTTCAATTAGCAAGAGAACAGTCCTTTGGGAGAATATACCACGGAAGAGAGACAGGGAAAGTTTAAGTTCAATACATGGTTTTCGCCCGTATTGACTTTAGGTTTCACACTTTATTCCCACCGACATCTTCCTAGTTTTGAACGAGGTATCACTTCTGAGGTAATTGAATTACTGGAAAACATGAAGTCCTAAATCCGCAATAATGTCTGGTTACAATTCATTTACACCGCGCTAATACTTTCTTAGAGGTGAAAGGACAAGAGTTAACAACCAGTAAAGCTATTTTTCTGCCAACTCTGTAAGCTAAATATTTCATAGATGTTTTAACAGTATTGAATGCTTAGATAAGGTATAAAAGGTAGCACTGTTAAACAAGTGGGCCTTATATTACAGTTTCATCTAGCTTTTGTCAATTATTTGCAATCATGAAGTCAGCATAGTAGTTGCCCGATAAATGGCTACGTAAATGCCGTAGGAAAGGCCTGAATTATGCATACCACATATCGAATCAAACGCTAATGAAAAGGAAATATGACTGAACAAGACCAAAGAAACAGAGTTCTTTTTCTTGGCGCTGGCGGTGTCGGGAAAAGCTCCATTTTGAAAAGGTTTCTGTTCAACACCTCCAGTGATACTTACCTCGAAACAGAAGATTTGTATGCTAGGGAATTCACTATTCAAGGTGTGGAGGTTATAGTGGATTTTCTGGACACTGCCGGAAAGTTGGTATTTCCGGTAATGAGGCGCCTTTCGATTACCACAGCCCATGCCTTCATTCTAGTATATTCGGTGACAAGCTCCGAAACGTTTGAAGAGGTCAAACGCTTGTGGGACGAAATCAAGGAAGCAAGAAGTAATTATGAGGACTTGCCGTGTGTTGTTGTTGGTAATAAAGTTGACCTTGAGGATAACAGGCAAGTGGAAAAATTCGACGCTCTCAACTGGGTTTATAACGATGACAACTGTGGGGCATTTGTCGAGATCTCTGCTAAAAACGACGAATGCATTGTAGAAGTGTTCAAATTACTGATGGAAAAAGCAAAGAATCCAAGAGCAAAGATAAATGAACCCTTCATGCCGCGCAGATTGAGTGAACATTCCCTGGAGATGCAAACCCAGGCAGATGTCAGTGCCGATAAAACTAGTGAAAATGGGAGCAAATTTAGTCGAACCAGAAGTCTTATTCGCCGTGGAAGTAAGCCAAAGGTTCGAAAGTCACACGCCCGCTCCCATCACCGACAGGACTGTGTTATTTCTTAGACATTTCTGATTGAATAGCCCTTCGTCAATGAAAGACGAAATATGTATAGTCTATGCTAGCGATTTGACAATACGTACAATGTGAGTTTTTTGGTGATATTTTATCAGGTGTATACATCTATAAGCCTTCTAGGAAACTTGTTTTAATGAAGATTTGAACTTTAATGGGAATGCAAAAGTTATCCAGATTATTAAAGCATATTTAAAATACTACTAATTATCATTCTTTTAAACCCAAAACCAGTTTCCATAAAGAATTATCAGAGATGTATGGGTAATCAAGCAATATTTTTCGTTTATAATGTCAACATATAAGTAGACATTTACTAAAAAACAACCCTTAATTTGTTTGCATATTAACTATACATATAAAATATATATTGTTCTGTAAACTTAAAATCATGAGCCTAATATAAATGGGGTTAAATATTTATATTGAAGATGCATAATATACAATATCTATCTATCTCAGAGAGTATTTAAGTATAACTCATATAGATGTTGACAAAACTACATAACCTGATTTTGTTTCTATTCTTTAATTTAAAGATAAAAAGCTCAAATCGAAACGTATTAATGTGCAATATTACAAATACAGGTTGGTCAATTACAACTGCACGTTAAATATTCATGACACTGGCGTAAGTTTATGGGTTCTTAAGTTAATTTCAACACAAAGTACTCGCGTAAGTTTATGGGTTCATAAGATGGTTTTAACACAAAGTCGGAGCCTCTTGTTACAATCAATTGTTTCCTTCTAGTGACATCATATTACAGTTGCATCATATTCTGACTTCCTTCGTGCTATAGCTGTACAATTGATTTTTGCTTTGCTACATGCATTTGTACAATTTATGCAAAATTTGTAGTTTTCAATGGTTCTTCAATACATTAAATACGTTTACCAACGCTTAGACCTTGTTCTTAGTGTCCCGAGTCAAAAGAGATTAGATGGCGAAATACGAACACATTGGCATATTTTGAAGCAATGTTGTCTTCGTAACTGACAATAATTGACTCAATAAGACTGCCGTCCGATAGTAAAACGACGTGATGATTCAAGCAATACTGAAGCCATGCAATTATTTGACGGCAAACATCATGCCAATAGGAAAGGAACTTGGCTGAATTATTGCCTTGCACGGAGTGAAAACTGTTATTTCGTTTTATTGTGCTGTATCCAAAACGTCGAGGTCATTGTTATATAACTAACAGTGAAGGACAAGTTAAATATGTCAATGTTTAAGTTTATGACCATGTCCGTTGGCTACATTCAAATTCAGAATGCTCTGTAAGTAAAATGTATGCACAATCTTATCAGAAAGATCGTTTATTCTTTTCCCATTTTTTCTAACGAAGCTATGAAAGCAACATGATTTTAACAAATATTTGGTTCAATCATGAACTGTCAACATCAGCAACGAAATGATCGAAACAATATCAACCGATGCTTGGACATCAAGTACGATTCAGACATCACATGTTTTATGAATTATTTGATTTTATTAACCGTCTTTAATATAAATTCATTTCCACTTGATAAATATGATAAAAAAAAATCAGATGGCTTGATCCATGTTTGATATGTTTGTTTTGTTTTATTTGCTCTTCACCTCTTTGTTGTGTCTGCTGGACTTTGGCCATGTGCGTTAAAATGTGATCATGGCAAATGGTTTGGCTACTGGGTTTGTCCCTGAATCTTTTATGCATTATAAGTGCAAACATCTGAATGGTGGTCATATATATAATATAAAAAAGTAAATATTTTATAAAAAAAAATCCTTATTAAACTTCTGTTTGAACATCTTAAGCTCAAATGAAATTATTCAACTTGGTATTGAAGGTTTAAAAGGATATAGCAGTCATTTGTTATTTGACGAAGATAATGAAGAGTATTTATTTTAAGGCGATTTTTAAAGTAACGTATTATGTATGACATTTAACGTCGTATATTATTGCAATATTTAACGTGGCTCAGGTGTTTTAATTTCAGAAATAACACAATAAAGGAAAACATGTCAAGTAGCTAATCTTTTGTTATTAACTTATCCGTACTAATGTGCAGTTTACGGAAGAAATGCGACAAAAACCAGCTGCAGCATCATGACATATCTTTTTCTCAGAAAATACAACGATACATGTTGGATGCAGTGGGAAACTTGTATCACAAGGATTTAGTGTATCTGAGATACACGGAATAAGAATCGTTAACTTTACATTCATGATATGCGGGTTTTTTTGCCAGTTTATAATACTAAAATTCAATTTTGCAAAAAGCCTAAATAGTTCATTTCAAATACACGTTTCCATGGATGATGGCTGATAGAATTACAGATCAATAATTACAGAAGCTTAACAAAACAGCAAACTATGATACATCCATAATGCGTGGGAGAATACAAATAAAGCAGAGTTGTTTCTCTGTGTTTCATAATTTAATAAACGAATTAAAATTCTACTCATGTTTGATTCACGTTGTTAGCCGTGCTTTCAGTCACTCAATTATGAATTAGCTTTGCCGTGCAAATAGTTCAAGAATAGTATACAGAGCGATTTTTGGGCACACACATTATACAAGGTGACTGTCCATATGCCCAGGTCATGGTGACGATAAAGTATAAAATTTGTATGAACTAGTGATACAATTGATAACAATGTGACCATATCAAATAAATTTCATCATTCGAAAAAGCGTCATTCATAACCTTTACAATTTCCGCAGAATTATGATGGAGCATGCCGTGAAGCTTCGGAAGTGAAACAGATAAAAAAGAATTAAAACATCAACAATAACAACATCAAACAACAACGAAAGTTTCGAAACCATTGCTTATTCAGCATTAAGCAAGAACAAACCGCTTCATTGTACGAGCGGCTACTTACTGGCGTTAATAGTGACAGAAACACAGTAATCCAGACGGCAATATTTATTATGGAGATTGTATTTGTAGAGCAAAAATGTTAAAATACATGGTTACTTATTATGTATCACATTAACCTATTTATAGACCGCAATATCTGTGCCTTGAAGTATAATAACAAAAATATCACTAATTTATCTATAAAGGTACAAACTCCCGAATTATGCTAGGCCAATACCGTTTGGATATTTTCCAGAAATAGCAAAAATAAAATCATAGTAAATGTAAAGTAGTGTAGTTCTGAAAACGGACCTTTTCCATTTATTATTCACAAATCACAACAAAATACAAGTACTTGTACACAAGGAAAATATATCCTGCAATTATTTATCCACATTTTCTTCAGATTTATGGTACGCCCGTTGTGTATTGCCTCAGTTCTGTAGTGTGTGCTAAAAGGAACTGTTTTAATGTTTCCCTAATCGAAATAACAAACCTTTTTGACAATTAATGAATGTGCGGTTTCGGTTATCCCTACTACCAATTCCGCTTCTCTTCTTGTTTGGGCTGTTTTTGTTGAAATGGCTCTCCAACGTTTCCTCTTTCTTTTAAAGCTGCACTCTCACAGAGTGAACTTTTCGAGACCAATTTATCAATATCAAGGACAGAAAACAATTTTATATTTAAGTAATTGGAAACATCATTAAGGAATGTCCGCAGGTCTTGAGTAAAAAACACGAAGTATATTTTGTCGCTGTCATCAACCACTAACTTGATTTAAAGGTACGGAAATTGGCTCTAATTTAAAAGCGACCTCATCAGTAATGTAACTTTATAGACCATAAATGAAATGCACAACAAGCGAGTAAATAATTGATGCCATTTATCGATATCCATTTGCAGCTATATCAAGAAAACATGATTCAATACGTTCAACCAACAGGTGATTGCTGGCTCCTTAATGTGGTTTTGATTGATCACGTCTACATTTTCGTTATATTCACACTTGCATGCTTATAAATTCAACTTTATCGGTTGCATTTACAAAACAATGTTTGACAACTAATTTTGATCTTTTTACAGCCATTAGTCTAGAAATTATTCCCAGGTTGTGGTTTTATATGTTCATAGCTGTTTGACATGAAATGTGTGCCTATAGAGTCGATTTGAATTTGAAGATTTTACACCTTCGTTTCAAGGGTAATCTAACAAATTATGAGAATGGTGACAGACTATGCAATATAAATTTCAGCTCACTCCACTATAATGTATAACATTACTAAACATACAAATATATATGTATATGTGTATGCAGATGTATTAATATGTATTTGTATATAAAAGCATATCCATTCTCACAATTCTTTAATTTTATAAGAAAATAAAACACAACCTCTATGTGTTCGATAAAGAGACCAAATCCATCACAGGAGTACACACAATGCGTTCACAATTTATAAACGAAGATCCAGTAGATATAGCATGTTCTAAAAGTTTTTTTGAATACAATTATGCAACTTCAGAAAAGCACGAACTCACTCGATCACGAGTTTACTATACTAGGGACTATAACTAGTTTATAGTGTTTTTTTAGTTTTAGTTTTATTAACAAATACAATAGACAATATGTCAATGAGTATACATTTACAAATAGAGAATTATATGCATGTAAGTAATCAAATGGTCAAATAAATCACCAATGATCATATAAATAAATATTCATGTTTCATGTCATAATAGAGACACAATATAGCATTTTGTTCATGTATATGACAGCGAGAGATCATTGTGTACATGAAAAACACATATTATTCATAGTAATAATGGTATTGGTTTCTAACATTAAATGCCTTATGTATATACATAGCTAAATTTCTATTCACTTTAACATTGTCCGATTGCATTAACTCAACAAACTTTGGTACATTTGGTCTAGTTCAATAATATTTACTAATATAAGTTTTTCTTAAATCACTATACAATGAGCATTCTAAAATAAAATGAAATTCATCTTCTAATACATAACAACACAAACATTTTCTATCAGTATATGGTAATGGGTCAGGTTTGTGCCATCTGCCTGACTCTATTGACAGTCTATGTGAAGAAACTCTTAATCTACACATGTCTTTTCTAAATTTGTACATATTAACATTTGTCAGATAAGGTTGTAACATAAAATTACTAAACATTGTATACGATCTTGCACGAGATGAGTTATTTAATTCTGACATCCAATTCTGAATAAACATATCATTTAGTCTTGTTTTTAACAATGATATAAACATATTTTCATCACCAACTCCTTGGTTTAACCATACATAATGAAAGCCTAGAGATTGCAATAAAGAACACACATCATTTGCCCAAGATTTACAATTAGGTCTTGTTTCAATATAACTACACATATGAGAATACATACCTTTAACATATTTATGAGCATCTAATTTTATAACTTTCAAACAATATCTTATAACATTAACAACTCTCCTAGTGTACAATGTAGTTCTACCAAGTTCGCCATATATAAAGTTATTCTGAGTTTGAATTTTAACACCTAATAATCTTTTGCAAAAATTCAAATGTACTCTTTCTAAAACAATAGAATCCTTTAATCCCCATACTTCTGATCCATAATTTAAAATTGGTAAGATTAATTTATCAAACAAATCTAACTTATTACTAATAGACATATATGGAAACTTAGCTAAATATGAGTTTAACTTGAAAATAGCCTTGGATGCCTGTCCTGCTAAAGTATCAAAGGTGGTGGTGAAGGAACCACCACAGGTAAAAATAATACCTAAATATGTAAAATGTTTAACTATTTCTAAATTGACCCCCTTATAAGAAAAAACAATATTTTTCCTTAACCTGCCTCCCTTTTTAAAAATCATAACTTTAGTCTTGGTAGAATTAACACTTAATTTCCATCTATCACAATACTCCTCTAGTAACAACAAACTCTTTTTTAACTGGTCTTCAGAGTCAGCCATAATAACAATATCATCTGCATATAATAACAGAAACAGTTTCAGCATACCTATATCAATACCATCAAAACCATTTAACATGTAATACTCTATAATATCATTTAAATACATAGAAAATAAGAATGGAGATAAGCTTTCTCCTTGTCTAACACCAAGCATACATGTAAAGTCATCTTTACTAATAGTATTATGCATTTTAATTCTAGACTTAACAGTGGCATACATAGATTTAATAACATTAAACATATTTCCTCTAATTCCTAACTTCAAAAGTTTATACCAAATGACATCTCTCACTAAAAAATCAAAGGCCTTAGTAAAGTCTACAAAAACTGCATAAAGTCTCTTATTATTTTCTAACAAATAATTTATAACACCATGTAGTACAAAAATATCATCAACTGTGCCCATATTTTTTCTGAAACCAGCCTGTGCCTCAATATATACATGATATTTTTCAGCCCAACAATTTAATCTATTATTTATTACTTTAGTAAACAATTTACCAAATGTACTTAATAATGTAATACCTCTATAATTATTTGTATCATTCTTATCACCCTTCTTATGCAAAGGTACAATAAACCCTTCAGACCAAGCCTCTGGAAAATATCCACAACTCAACAACTTATTAAACAAAGTACATACAACAATAAAGAAATTATTACTATTAATACCATGTTTAAAAAACTCATTTAACAGATAATCAGGCCCAGCAGCTTTATCATTATTTAACTGGTTACATGCCTTAACAATATCCTCATGTGAAAATGGTACATTCAATTCTTCAAACATAATATTCAATTCTTCATTCATATATCTATCATGAAAATACAAAATATCTTCATCAGGTTGATAAAATGTTGAATCTGGGTCATTAATAGCCTTAAAATATTGTAGAAAATCTGCATTTGACAAATTACCACATTCTTCCTTAACAACTGACCCTTTTAACATTTTTAATCTAACACTTTCTAATTTCTTAGTCTGCATTTTATCATACATACATTTCTTTTTTCTCACAGTACTCTTATACAAGCTTCTGGATTCTACCATATTCTTTCTATTTACATCACATGGATAATTTCTATACATGTTTAAATTTTTATAATAACAGTGTTTTAAATTTTTACAACCATCATCAAAATATAAGCCATCATTTGCTCTACCTACATGTGCAACATTATTATCACAATATTTTTTAAAACAAGGTGAACATATCTCTTCTATAATATTACAGAATGATTTCAAATTGGAATCAATATCATCATTACTATGTGAATTTTCAATGTCATCACACAGTGTTTCAAGCATATGTGTAGTCTCTTCATTATTTAATGTGTTAACATAATCATTCTTTTTGTCATCACTCCACATGTATTTATATGGTATATTATCAACTGTATCATCAATTTTCACATCTTCATTACAAAGACTATTATTACCACAAATTTGTGAACATCCCAAGCTAAAACTAACAACACAATGATCAGACAGAATGTTTGGATCTAACACATTAAAACTCTTTACACAACAGAACATCTTTTTTGAGCATAAAACTAAGTCAATAGTACTGGATCCTGCTGCATTAACAAAAGTATATTTTCCTATATTGGCATCTAATCCAATCCTACCATTTAAAATTCTCAAACCTGACATTTTACAGAAATCTAACATCATATTCCCATATTCATTTACAGTTTTATCTAAATTACTTCTATGCATATGTTCATCTTGTACATAGTCATCTGGGAAAATATCTTCCAAACAAGTATGAATATTATCATTTAAGACAAAATCTGGCCTTTCTCCAACTCTAGCATTAAAGTCTCCACAAACAAAATATTCACAAGTATTTTCATATATAATATTAAAATCTAAAATATCATCCAAAATCAACTCAAACACTGAATTATCAGTTAAATATTCTCTGCAACTACCCTTAGGAATATTATAAGTCAGACACAATAATACATCATTATCTGTATTTAGTAACTGTCTATCTAATTTAATCCACTGAATACAGTCACTAGTATTTTTGACAAACTGAACATATTTTGATAATTTATTATGTACATAAATCATGACACCTCCACTACTTCTCTTTGAATGTTTAACCGTATCTTTTCTATTTAGAATATAGGTAGAAAAATTAGCTACATCATAATTAAATAAATTTATATGAAAAAGCCAAAAACAAAATATGGTTCTCAAAATTTGCTAAATATCACCGAAGGAAACTACTAACATGCCCTCATAATGGCCTATCATTTTGGGGAAATCCTTGTTTGTCCAGAATTATAGAATAACAATAACTTGACAAGAAAATCAATCAAGATGCGTTTACCACTTATATTGTCAATGGTCATAACTTAAGTACTCTAAGCATGAGAGTATAAGTATTAGTAGTTTGGGTTATTTCCAATCAGGTTCATATCTGACTATATATCATAGCATAAACTGCATGTGTTTCTTTGTGATATATTGTATCAGGAAATATTGATATTTATCTTGGCGTAATTTTTCATGTTTGTACACTCATGCCAGTAGATGTATGCACGGTGCTGTTTAAGGAGTTTTGTGCTGTTCTTCCATGTTTCTTCTTTGTGATTTTTTTGTTTTTAATGTTCTATCACTTTGGCATTTGCCTAGTGCCATGTAAGCGGGTTTATGATTAAACGTTTTGCTTTTGAGCTTGTTTCTGTAGGTTTTTGCATACATATAAATAAATTGCAGTGGTAAATCAGTGTGTAATTTACCCATTTAAGCAAAAGTATTCTGTCTTTATAAAAAATGAAGTACTTTCCTGGCATGTTTAAATGTTGGTTTAACACTTAAGTTAACGATTAAATAATCAAATTGTGTAGAAGACAGCATTTTACATGTAGGAGTTATGAAAACGCATATATCAAGGATATCGCAAGAGTGTTCATTTAAAACGGAATTAATTAGATGATATTTTCATATTGGAGAAAACGAGTCTAAGCAAACTTTTATCTATTTAGGTAAACGAGTATTCTATTATTTGGATGATTAACACTGATATTTCTAGAGTAGGCAATTATTTACTACTTTGATTTCCTTAATTTATTTAACTCAGTAGTGTTACTTTCCACATTTGTTGATCGAATTAATTTTTCTCTCATATTTGAAAACAAAATGCACAATGTTATTACAGACAAATCAATTTAAAACCCTTGTTTTATAACTGTTCAAGCATAGTCAAAGAAGCAAAAATGTAAATAATGTGTATTTTAATATACTTAAAATAATTACATCAATTTAAAAAAAACAACAACAACATGGTGATCATTTACTGTCTAATATTGACAATATATATTGATGTACTGAATCAGAATTAATTAAAGTAATAATTATAATTATACATCAAATAAGCAGTTAACATTCGTTGCTCTGTAGATAGGTGAATAGTTTCCTATTTTACATTATACTTTTTACAAAAGGTATGTTTAAATTACTTTTTGCAACATCGTCGCACATGATTTCTTTAAAATACGCAGCGTAGTTGGGCTGGTTAAAATGTGTGTTGTCCGAAGGATTGAAAGGAAAATAAAATACAAACTATTCAATTGCTGTCGAATGTCCATATTGTTCAACTTCAATCACACTTCTATAAATCATAGTATTTGCATACATGTATGGGTTCATTAAAGAACAAAGTCGGGTTGTCCTGTTTTCATCAATAAATCGTCTGTCCAGTGCATCTGATTTTACAGCGTCATCGTCTTGTTACATACTTGATGATTTAGTTGTACATGTAGCCAAATGTACAATTGCTTTGGCATCGAGCTTGAGTCTTTGTACTTTTGAATATTCCTTCATTTCATTAATTGTGTCTACATACGACACTACCTTGTTGTTATTATTGTAAATCTACTTCTTTGTTAACGTGATATTTTCTACGAACACATTTTCATATCTCTAAGTAATGCTACCATCGTATTTTACAATAATTGACTCAGTATAAAAGCCAACAAATGGCGATGCTTACTCGTAGTAATGATTCAGAATATGCAGCTATGTAATTATTCGAAGAACATTTACTACACCAACAATGAATTGATTTGTCAAATTGATGCTCTTGCTCAGCAATCAAGCTCCTGATTCGTTTAATTGTGCTCAATCCAAAACTTCGAGGTCATAATATTTAAGGCTTTGGACAGGAAAATGTATTTCAGTGTAAAAACAAATCCGCTACTTTTCATCTCATTTTTAGAAGTCTAAATTTTTAGCTTTGCTGGCTTAGTAAAAACAATGTTTTGCTAATACATACGAAATAAACAGCTTTTGATAGCAGCATGGTTCCTTATTGTTGAAAAAGTATCTTGATCTTTGTTACACAATTAAGTTTCATTTTACTGTGTTTTAATTACCTCTTGGTCAAATGTTGACTCGTCAAATATGCTGGTCATCTATAATATAAAAGTATGCATTTACAATTAATAATTAACATTGGGGTCTACTACGAACAGAGAAAGTTTTTTGATCATTGCCCTTGATAAACTTCAAATCATGTTAATAGAACAAATAGTTCAAACATCAAATCATTGTAAAGTAAACAATTGGATTTTTGCCTGAATGACTGCCATATTCTTTCAAGGAAAATTATAAAGAGGTTAATTAAGGGCAAGTCTCTCTGTTAATATTGTTTACATTTATTTTCCCAATGCCCTTATATGTCATAAAGGACGATGCATACTATTTATAATAATTTTATCTACAAAATTTAATGTTGATAACCAATTAAATTGATAACACAAATGCCAGGTCATCGTTATTTTTCCAACATTTTCGAGGAAATACCAAATAAATCCTACGTCGCCAATAACCTGATATTTGCTTCAATTTCATGGCCACTTTTGAGTAGATTATAAGTATCTTAAATTGGGCAAGAGTGAAAGAAGTTCATCCCTAAACCTTTTCTACTTTCTTTTGGGAATATGCATATTTTTAATCGGAAAATCGTATGTACTTCTCCATAAATAGTTTTTTTTTAGAAATAACGTACGTACAAAGATAAACCATATCAATATGGAACTGCATTCCCCGATTACCCAAATAAACCATCATAATCGTGATGTTTGCTCTGTGCTGTGGTCGGAAATGTTTTTCGCACTGGTTTCTAAACAGCTTCTTAAATAGCAGCAGCCATTGTTCCGCAGACGTGATATAGTGCTCATGTGCGGCAATAAATTCTGAAGCTATCTATCGGTACAAATATATTAGACAGTGAACATTGTTCCTTTTTCAGAATAATCGTTAAATGTTTGGCTACTGGAATTGTCCTGTATTATTTACTCAACCAGAATTTTGTTCTAAGGCGTCAACCTTAAAATTACTTATCTTACCATGATTATGCTCAGAATAAACCTCGTGCCATCATTTTTTATTCAGATTGGCTGACGTATATATTCATATCCAAACCTGTATATGTTTTCACACAGGACAAACCCTATGCGTTCTTATAAAAAAAATGTCAAACCTTCAACGAACTCTTTGCATAAAGTAAGTCTGGTGCTCTAAGGAAATGCATGTATTGCACGTGCTTGGTGAAATTGACAAAGCACAATATGAAAAAAGTGACATCGTACCGCCTCTAGACCAAAAATAACACATCTGGTCATATATAACCAAAATCTAAAGACATGATACAACCATATAAAGACATGATACTGACGTCAATTTATATCTAGCTTCTCAGTCGCGTTGATGGCGAAAATTTACATTTCATGATATATTGACGTTTCCAATATTATTTTTTTCGAAAACATGGTATCAGTAATCACGAATGCACTATTTCCGTCTCGTGGAGCACACGTAAGGTCAAACAGAACCACAGTATGCGGAAACTCAATGACGTCAACAACTTCAGTGAACTTTGAAGGCTTCCAGCTTGTGAAATGAACGTTTTAAAAACTTCATGATAATAATAATTTAGCGGTTTAAACGTGGAAAGGCAATGGATATAAGTTTCGTTTACCATGGTGTTTTAAATAAGTTACAAAGAAAAAGGTCGTCTAAGATAACAGTTTTCATCCATCTATAGGGGCTACCATTTTCTGTTAATGAGCATAAAACGGTCCGATCATAAAGGATCTCAAGAGTAGAAATCAAATAAGAGGCATTTTTCATAATCGGGCTTAAATAAAATCGTTTTCAAAACAGTATAACTAACATCGATTTAATAAGGTGCATCATAAACAATGGGAGATCTCAAATGTAGTAGTGTGATCCGCACACAGTTCTTAGAGCTCTTTAGACTGAATATTGTTGACAAGTACATGTTTCATGAAGCAATCACAGGAGATTATATTAGCGTTGGAAGGGATAAACGTTCAAAGCTGATCAACTCAGCATGCATTTGAGATCAACAGAAGCGCTCGTTTAAAGTAAAATCATGGAGTGATGTACTTGCAAAGTAAGCTCTCAAATCCTCATTCGTTCACCTCGTTAGTGGTTCCTATGTGTAACGGTCCACATAGTTATTGTTAAATCTTTGCATCCCTTATAAATGCTGTATTATCACATCATAATGATCGCAATTGTTAACTGACTACAGATCATTATCCCAACTCGTACAAGAAAATGTTTTTTACAACTGAAACATAGTGAATCGAAGTAAAACCACGGAAGGTGTTTTTTTTATATAACACCTTATGTATTCCATCTTGCGTCTACCGGGGTTATTAAGGCCGCAGTCTGGCTTAGATTTGGTTAAATGCCAGTCAAAGATATTGACACAAACTAGAAGGGATTGACGCAATCACTTGGACAGCCACATCCATTTGCATAAGTCTAAATAGCTTTGACAAAAGTACAAATAAAAAATATGCAATTGCTAATAAATCACGTTGAAATTATTAATTTTATTTATAATGTGTGTGTGTGCGTGCGTGCGTGCGTGCGTGCGTGCGTGTGAGCGTGTGTGCGTGTGTGAGTGCGTGCGTGTGTGCGTGTGTGTGTGTGTGTGTGTGTGAATTCAATGTTCTTTCCGACGCATTGCAGATTTAATGTGACAGTAATAAACAAAAAACAAACGGCGAAATAGCTAGTATCAAATATTTATAAATCCAAGATGATTACAGAACATTGCATGAAGTTTAATTTTAAAAAAAAACGTGACTCTAGTATTAGCAAAATTATACAAATTAATTAAGGATTAAAATCAAAACAAATCCTTCGGACTCCACACACTTAAACAGCCCAATTGCGTTCATACCCCGATAATGACATCAACCCCGCAATTCATTCCATATATTTACACCAATAATTCATTTAAGAATTGTTAAAAAAATACTTCATTTCATTTAAGAAAACCTTTCAGTAATCCTTTCTTACCCATTTTGTAAATAGAACGACCCGACTGTAACGTTTCAAATGACGTCACAATAACGCGTGAAAAGATCAACCACTTGAAATCACTTTTAAACGTAAAATTATAACACTAATGGCAACAATACATTAAAAATATAATAAATGAACACTTACTAAAATGTTGATTTATATTTTACCGGACCTCCTTACACAATACAAACAATAACAAGATCAATAGTTGTTTTGTATATTGTAATGCGATGAATTGCGATCCGAACATATCCAAAGATGTTGCGTTCATCGATTGATAAACGCAACTGCCGAAATGCAATTCATTTAAGGAATGAACGTTGAGGTGTAAATATAAGCAGATTATTTCTTTTAGAAAGTACTTTATTATATTTAATAACGTTAATCGAAATTCGAAGTGGTTTATTCGGAGAATAGCATAATAAACAAAAGGGAAAACAAAGATTTTTCGATAAAGCCTAATGGAAATTTGTATTTGTATTTTTTTTTTCTCGCTATTCAAATTAAAGGGAATATGTCCCCGTTGGAAAAAAAACGTCACAGTTTATACTGGATCTTCTCTCTTACAGGGCTTACCTGACTGTCTCATTTAAAGTACGACTGATCTACCAAAAGATGCATAAATTAGTAAGTTTAAAAGAAGTTTAAGTAAAATACATATGAACGTCATCATAAATATATTACAAAAGAAACTTATTCTAATAAAAAGATCAATGATATATATCTTCCCGCAACTAATCTACCTCGTGTACATTATGGCCTTGACCTTTTCGGAAGATTTTCGCGTCTTAAAACATTTATCTGAATGTTTCAAAACCATATTAATTTTAATGTCTCTCTAAATTATTTAGTATTGATGTGCTAACTTTTAGATACAAGCTCAGTATTTTTTGCAATGACAATCCAATTCATGGTTCGTAAAAACATTGCATAATTCATGTTATTTTTTAAACCTATACTTTATAGCAAGGAAACAAACGTGACTTGGCAAGAATTCTAATTTGTGTCTAAAGAAAGATATGTATCGTTAAATTCTGGTGTAAAAGATGGCGAGAAATGCCTGAATACGTATAATGTAAACAAGGGTCTGAGGTAATGTGGCATAGACGTTTATTACTAATAATTATCTATTCGGATCGGAACACCTCGGCAATTTTCCATCGAAAATAACCTCGGATGTATGCCCGTACATCTGTTGAAGTAGATTGTTAATATAAATGAAAATATGAATTAGTCGTAGTATTTTAAGGTGAAAATTGTATTATTCAGTTTGAATTGATCTACAGCAGTGTATATATGCATATATACATCAAAGGTTATTTTCGATGGAATATTGCAGGGTTGTTTCATATGTTAAATATCGTTAAAATAAAATATAGAGCATAACAATGTTCTGGTTAAGATTACAATATATCCCATCGAGTGAATATCAAAATCTATATTTACTGAGGTGAAATAAACTGTTATCTTTCAGTGAAACAAACATTTTTTATTGTTTTCTTAAAATGATATAAAATGACATTCAGTCGTATTTGTTTGGCTAATTAAAGACCTCAAAATAAATATCTTTAAAGGTGTTTGGACAGTAAAGCTAGCTAAATTCACCAATACACATTCTTAAGTATTGTGAAAACTACTTTATCTTTGACTAAACCCAAATAACATTGGCCATCGACCATGATATATATCACTACCGCAAAACACATCGTTCCCACAGGGGTACTTGTTAAACTGTAATCACCAACACTACTGATGTCTGTCTCAGGAGGGTTAGCGCCTAGCATTCTCCGCCAAAGGCAATCAATGGCAAAGGCAGCATATCGAACAAAACCAAAAATAAACACAATATCCCAGTGATGTTCTGTTGAAACTGTAAAAAAGCTTTCGTCTTACATAATGCTCTGCATTTGCATGTAATATTTTCTTATTGAAAATTTTAATTATGTATATGATCTGATTTACATTTGGATTTCAGGGTTTTATCTCTGACTTAAGGACATGCTACCTGCCAGTTTTATTAGTCATATAATTATGTTGTGTGTTGTTTGTGGAGCTTTGTGTTGTGTCGTGCTTGTGGATGTCTGTGTTGTTTTTTTTCTGTTTGTGGCTTTGATTCTGTGTCATTGAATGGTGTTTGTGTTTATGCTTTCGACTTCTGGATTAGTTTCTGTATTTGTTCATATTAGTTATGATACTGCGATGCTGTTCTGTCCTATAGTTTTAAGCAAAGACGCATAAAATGGAAACATGAGTAATAGGAAGAAGATGCAGTTCAGTAGCGTACAACGTCTGAGGTATCTGGAAACTAGCATTCTTCATTTATTGTACAATATCGGGGTTTCAGCTCAAGGTCACTACGACCTTAATCTTTGACCAACGTTTTTACAAGTAACGGTCACTAGGACCTTGACCTTTGACCCACCTATTTTCAGCTGGAAGAAATCTTCACCAAGAAAAAAGGTCACCACGACAATGACCTTTGGCGAATTGATCTCATATAAAAAGACTATGTCTGGTGGTCGTGATCTGCCTTCAAAGTTGAAGAACCCTTGGCCTTAGCATTCTTTAGATATTCATCCGAAACCGTGAAGACGGAGTGACGGATCGGCGGATAGACGATCAGATTACTACATACCACGATTCGGGACACAAAAATCACAGGTGTTGTAATAATTACAAATTAAAACTTTAAAAAGGTTAATGCTTTTAATAATACGTTAAGCGTGTCACAAGGTTTGGAAAAATAAGGAAAATTGTATACTTTTCAATACTAATATGAAAAAGTTTTCAAGTTTAAAATGGTTTCTATAATAAAAGCAGGGGCAAGTATGAGGAAAATATATTCAAAGTAATAATAACAAGTTTAATAGAGTTCATTTTCAAACATGAGCAGTTATGACATTTAATAAAAAAACATAATTCTACACTCAGAAATAAGCAACAATACAATATTTTGAATAAATAACTGTTTCATATTGACAGGAATGTTAGAAACAGAACAGAACAGAACGGAATAGCAAATAATGTTTATACAGCATATTGATAAATCCAAATCAGTAAAAAGTTAAATTATTCGATCGGACCAGTATAATAGATGCATCTCGTTTAATTTTAAATATTTAAAGATAAAATAATAAAACAAAACTAAAAATTATACGAAATGCAAAGACCCCATAGAATTCGAACCACATACTTGCGATCAAGGGTCAAATGATTGGAGGCATTGAGAGTGGGAAAATTGTTTAACAGCTAACAAGTTTGGATATGTACTTCAAAAAAAAGCAGCTGACTTATATAAACTACAAAATGTCGCAAACAATAAAATAAAATTATGAAGTCATTTAGCAACATCTCGAAAAAAGACCTAAGATTAAGACATCAAACTCGCTATCGATGGTGGTTTAATTAAGTAGGTTGGTGTATCCGAATAAGTATTGCCCTTTCAATTAACATTTCCTTTATTTCGATAAGTAAGGAAATGAAACTAGTTTTTAAGTGTTGCATCAATGTTCAATTCACAAAGATTTGACAAAAGCTTATATGCATAGTTATTTTTTTATTACTATCAAAAAATGGAAAAGTAGTTTTTATATAACTGCATTGCAAGGCTGATCGTATTTCCATAGAAAGTGGCTTAAATTCTCCTGGCAGATTCTGAAGAGGAGTCCTTCTTCTCGAGTCCGGTATGGATTTGAGCAAGGGTAAACGTACAGTTCCTTCACTCAAATCAATATATTAATCATACTAATAAACTGTTTTGATGAAGTATTAATAAGTTTTAAAGGGACTGTACACATGATTGGCACCAAAAAATGATTTTTCCATAAAGAATCTCAGGACAATTATCTAAAAGAATGTGTTACGCTTTGATATCATAATTGTAAAAAATGTACCGAAATTTAAAAAAAAAATGGTATCGGAGACCGGGTTCGAACCCGTGTCGCCAAAAAATGCAGTCCAACGTCGTATCGACTGAGCTACGACGGCTTACTCTAATTGGGTGACATAATCAAGCTATACACCTACCTCGGTAATATCACGTGATAACACCGACTACCCAATCACGCATGAGGAATGAATTCTACCTGGTAGACATACCCAGTCATATTTTTAATGGAAAAATACGAAATAACTGCTAAACTTAAATAAATTGTAAACTATGTGGTACTTCAGTTAGTAAGTTTCAATGCATTTTACACATCGATGCCATGTCAGTTTTCGTCAATTTTCTTCTTTTTTTCGCAATTTTATCATACAGAGTACAGCCCCTTTAAGGAATACATTATAAAAAATATGAAAACATTACAAACATTCAAATATCACAAAGATGTCGAAAATGATATTAAAAATATATTAAATTGCTATCACATGCTGCAGTAATACTACATTGTGAAATTTCTGGATGTACATAAATAACAATATGTTGAAATAATTTAAAGAACTAGTGTTAAAGGCATGATATTGTCTTTTTTCCAGTTGGGTGTTGTTCTCCACAAATATCTGAAAAATGCACTTCATAACATGCTTTCGAATTCAGATGTCAAACCATTTAAACTGTTTAACTTTACGCTGTGGATTATGATCAAATCGGTCTCATCATTCATGAAACTAAGTTAAGTAAAACTGTACATTATTTTGATCATTGATCTTCAATTTACATTATTTGATTAATCGAATACACATTCTTTCTTTTATTTTCTGTCTCATTTGTTAAGAATGTTTAGGTTTCATAATTGACTTTGTAACTTAATTGTTTGTATCTTATAAACAGCCTATGTGTTTGTGTGATAAATTATAATTTGCGAGCACAACATAAATATATTATATTTTTTGAAATATATTTATGTTTCCTATAATGGTGTTTGATCAGCACATTGAAAACATTAAAAGATCATCATATCCAGTTTAGTTGCTCTTTAACAAAGTACTCTTTAGATATAGGCGTGTAAATCCGGCTAGACCTAAGACCTTTTAGAGGAGACTGAACACTTCACAAAACCATCTAGTAGGAACTCAGAGAAATGAATCAAGCTTATTGGATACTAATGGAATGAAGGGCTTTATTGGACACACCTACATACATGAAATGTATTAACAATGCTCGTGTCAATGTTAACAATGTTAATTGTATTGTAATTTTTTAAGATGTTAACGCATACAAACGCCTTTAAAAACTTGAGCAATATTTATAATGATATTTAAAAAGACGCTTTTTCATTGATCATTTAAAACCTCTCGAATATTTTATGATGAATTATGAAATTGTATAATACAATTAACAAAACTAGACTTTTGAGCATGCATGTGGTGTACACATTCATGTGAAATACACAGCTCATTTACGAGATATACAGATATAACGTCAGTAATTCATACCTACTTTGACGTCGTAAAAACGTCTTCACCTTTTGCAGTAAGGGATAGCGCCATTGGTACAACAACTACAGAGGTGAAGAGACTAAAATATTGATGAGTAAAATGATTACAGAAATTAATGTAAGGAATCAATATCATTTTTTATTCATGTTCCACTTTATTTGTTCGCGTACGTTAATTGAACTGCCCAGTGTGACATTTTTGCTAGAAACATGGTCTTAGACTTAAGTAGCACTAGATTTAAATTGGATTTTACACTTTTTTTAGAGAACATTCAAATACAATAGTATTCACACTGGTAGAAGATAAACCACTTATAAATTTCTAAATTTTCCTTTTCGAAGGGAGTTCTAAAGGCAAATCCCACTGATCTCTGACAGTGAAATTGATTGTATACTTATGTATCATGAAATACAGTCGAAATGTTGATTCTTTCTGATTAACTGTTGATGCACTCCTATTTGTAAAACTTTGTCAAATATTTCATTCAGTAAATGGCGACAAGTATGGTTTGATCAATGTGTTCGTTTGAACATAAATGCACTCCTACATACATATTGGTGAACGAAAATAAATGCTTGCACTAAAACACAAATGAATAATAAACTTTAAAATATAATCACGAAGAACTATTGTCATTGGCGGTCAAACCTGAGTGAGTGAGGGGCGTCCAACGGGCGCCAAAATGGTATACAAAAGTGGCATTCTAAAAAAGAAATGAAAATACCAATTAATCCCCGAAAATAAGCATATGTCTGGTTGTATCTATGCAGTACATTGGTCGAGGCCTCTGCTTAACTGCGCCATTAAATAGTTGCATATAGAAGCAAACCTGCCATGTGTCATTTTCCCACATTTCCAAACGTTGCTAACATTGCGTGGTAATTAAATTCTAGGGTAATTCGGTCAGCTTTAGTACCGATGCTTATCAATAATTGAAACATGAAGTCATTTTAAAACCTTACTTAGTAGTTATTAAGAAATTTGCTAGCGGCTGAACCGTTTCGTTTTCATGAATATTGGAGTAGTAGCTGCGCATCTTTTAAGACCAGATATCGAGTTTAACCACAAATATTTCCTCCGTTCTGCCATTCGCCAGTGCGACAATGTTTGCCTATACTGACAACTGGAAATGTTCTATTGGTATTGTTTAAATGACGCTGTAAGCCCTGAACACAGCAGTTATTATAGCAGTGTTTGCAAGTGGTGACCATACTATTTCAATGGGTTCATAGTCAGGTAAGACGTTCATTTTTGCTTTAAAATTGTTTGATATCGCCGCGTTTTTGTTTTTGTTAATAAAATATTGACTGTCAAGTACAAATTGAAATAACAACATACATATTATTAATTATTTCTACTTAAAAGTTTAAAAGTTGTTTTAAACAGATACTAGTATAGCCAGTATTTGGTTCCATAATTATAAGTACTAGTTTTTTAGTCTGTCATCACTTCTTTAATCGGAAGCTTGGAAAATTGGCATAAATAGGAGTATATTTTAAATTAAAATTTCAAACATTCTAAACTTTTTGGACAACACCTTTAATTGCATACAAGAACCATATCAAAATGGAAAAAAAACACTTTTTTCACAGCCGCTTTTAATACAAAGTTTGTATTTACACCTTGTTTAGTAACCAATTTCTATTTCAAGACAGTGTGAACTTACGTATGCTTGTGGAAATGCTCAGCTCAGCTTACAAGTAATATTAACAATACAATCTCAATATTTTTCACAGGCATTTTATTTTAGAAACATGTCTACTGAGTTTATTGAATATTGTGTGATACCATTCTTAAATGATATGAGTATATCCGAGTTCTTTACATCACTGATTATGCTCATGCTCACGATCCGGTGATAGTTCCAAACGGATTTATTTAAAATAATTTGAAAATCAATGGTGATTTTTATAAGCCATTAATACAGCAACTCGTTCTGCTTTGAATTCATGTGTTTCTACTTTTGCACATGTATAAATAGGGTATAAATGATACGGGCACCTTTGTTAACACACATCAGATTTCTTTCATTTATATCAAGACAAAGACAAATTTAAAAAAGACATATTGGGCGTGAATAAAAAAGGTTTTGAACGGTTTAAAACCTTATACAACATAAGAAGTTATCAGTTTGTACAAAATCTACTTTTCAAATATATAAGCAGTAATGAAATATAAGTGATGCCAATATAAACAAAACATATACTGAACATATAAAGCCGTTATAAACATTACCTTTCAAAATTCGTTACTTACACAAGAACATTCCAGGCTTGTTATGATTTAGGAGAACACGCAGACAGGGCGAATTGACATCAAATTGATATATACAAAAAATATTGATATTGTGTGGAGACTTAAGCATAATTATTTTGTTATTATTTTTATTTGTGTTGGACGCACACCTATTTTTTTTCGAGATATTTACATACATTTCCGCTTTTTAAGTCGTCTATATTTGCAGAAGATTAATCAGCTTGATAACTTTCTCCAGACAAAGCTAATGCAAATGTTATAGTTTTAGTGACCTGTCAATATATAAAAACGTCTGGGCAATACAGATAAAACGTAATTTTCCCATATCTTGGCCTGCAGCGGATCGTACAGCCTTGTTCAAAGAATAAAATTCAAGACGAATGTGATTGATACACTTTTCATCCTGATTTGGTAAATAACTAATTCGATTAAAGATAGCTGTCCATGTTTGCCGGCACAAAATGTCTGGGTTTTGAATTCTTACGGGAATTGCCCCATCATTCTCCCAAGGTTATGTGTATTAGAAAAAAGTCATACTCATGGATCCATGACGCTAAAACAGTTTAACACCAATTATGTATGAATTAAACAGGAGTTTAAGGACGATGTAGTTGACATGATTCGAGAACACGCATAATGAAATTCCTTTATAATCCAGATAAATCAATACAACATGCCCTGATAAAAATTTCTGCTTTCAAAACATCCAAAGACAAGATATTATTGGAATAAAATACAATACAAACAAAAAGATTATCCCTACAAAGAACGGTTATTTATATCACAATTGACAGTTGCTTGTAAATACGTCAATATTAAATTGTTCACTTGACACTATTAATGTATATGGATATGATAGTGCTACTAAAAATGATCGGTTCCAACCGGTAACTTTATGTAGAATAACAGTAAGCCTTATTAGAGCTGATATCAACTTCAATTAAAACTGCAGCGAAAAGTCAAGCAAAAATTCGGATAATAATAATTACGTAAAGGTCAGTAAATGCATCATCAGCATTGAAATGATACATTTTGAAACTGAATCAGCCGATGCTAAGACCACAGGTTACACCCTCATTTACGACTTCTGTTATTTCATCAATTGTCTAGCATGCTTTCAGAAAAACAACAACTTAAACATGAATGTTGTTTTAACAATGTTGAACAGCTCAAATAAAGTCATTAAGAGCGTAAACCGTTAACATGAGGTCATAGAAGTAAGATGTTACATCCTCTTAGCTAAATATCTAGTACATATTCGTGAATATTTTATTATATATATGCTTCTTATCTGCACGTACACAGTTTTAAACGTACTTTATTCTGTATAAAAATATAAATAATAAAAAGCGATCGATGTAATACTTGTAACCGACCAATCATTAAGATTTGAAATTTGAAGACGTTTGTATTTTACAGAAGACAAGCAAGTGTCAACAGATAACTAAGGAACGGGAT
Source organism: Mya arenaria (assembly GCF_026914265.1). Classification (NCBI taxonomy): domain Eukaryota; kingdom Metazoa; phylum Mollusca; class Bivalvia; order Myida; family Myidae; genus Mya; species Mya arenaria. The sequence goes on from NC_069123.1 coordinate 54,958,587, forward strand.
ATGTATGACATTAAATATGTTATACGTTGCTCAGGTGTTTTCGTTTCCGTTAAAATTTACAAGTACGAAAAGGCTTAAACATATCTAGTATATAATTTCAATTATCACTATATCTGAACCGATCATGTGGTTATTTTATGGAAAAGATACGATTGCATCAGGTGCTGCATATTTTACATAAATAGTTCGCAGAAATACAATGACTTATGTTGGATAATATGCGTTTTGCTGAGAACGTATATCACATTTAGTAAAGTGTATCGTGAATGCATTTTCATTGGATGCAAATCGTAATACTACAGGCAGTGTTTGCGTTTTCTTTCAATTTATAATGCTTATATTTCCTTATGAATGCTCAGGCAAAACAGTTTCTAACTAAAAATAACTGAAATAAGAAAAACAAGTTTTAATCTCAGTGTCAACTCATTTTATGACATAACACATAACTGTGTCAAAATACAATGACTTATGTTGCGCTTTTCTGGGAACCTATATCACATCTGGTGAATTGTATCATGAATGCATGTATATACGTTGGATGCAAATCGTAATACTACAGTCAGTGTATGCGTTTTCTTTCGATTTTGTCGCATGTTATCAGTTTGCAATGCGTTATTATGCATAAGGTGCGTTAACGCTACATGGCCATGTTCAGGAAACCTATTTTAACAACAAGTAGGACAGAACATGTTTGAAGCCTATTAAACGGATGATTTAAGCGTTGCGCTCAAACCAGTTCTTTCAGTTTATTATTCGTTTATTCCTTTACGAAAAGCCCAGACAAAAGAGTTTCTAAAATGGAAAATAAGAAAAAAGTCTCTGTTACCCTTTTTAACAGCGCTATCTCTCATAAAATGAGTTGATTAAAAGTTGATATTTATCGAGGTGTATCGCATAATAAACTTTGTATATAAGAAATGGAATACTTCTTTGCATGCAAATTCTATGGCTGATGGCAGCATGTTTTCATAGAAACATAAGCAGACACTATAATGAATAATCAACTGGAGTTAAACAAAACAGCAAACGTGGAAATACTTATTCACCAAGCGGGGAAAATGCAAATAAAGCAGCATTGTTTCGCTGTAAACAACAATGTTATATAAAAAGCTATTCATGTTCTATTCATATTGTTAGCAGCGCGTTCAGTCTGTTATAAATCAAATCTGTCAAGAATGCTTACAAATCTCATTATTCGCTTCCTATTTACGGATTGTAAAGCTTGAAATGAATTTGTTAATCAATGAAGTCTATATGTTAAGAATTATCCACCATGATTATACTTCTACTAAGATATACAGAGCGATTTTCATATATAATACAAATGTTACACAAGATCGATTCTCAAAAAATATAATCGGCACCAATTGTTTTACGTTGATATTTGTTACATAGATAATTATCAAAATTCAGATGTGGTTTACCCATTTGAGAGTAGCTTCTACCATGTAAACTGGCAGTTCAATTTGTGTGTTGGTTGGCATGCCACCCTTTTAAATTAAACATATACATAACTCTAAAGCCGGAGAGAATAATAACAGACATATATATATATATATATATATATATATATATATATATATATATATATATATATATATATATATATATATATATATTCACGACAACCATAAACTCACTAACTCAACTTCACTCATTTAGCCATATAGTCCCGTTCTGATCAATCTACATATACTTCTGGATTGGAATAGAGCTTTCTTTGGTAAGAAAACACATACCCATTCCGCTATCAACTGTCAAGTAACCGAATAGTTGTAATATTGGGCAAAAGCGTCGTGATGACGAGTACTTTGTTCATTTTAATTAAAGCTACTGATTTCATTATTCTCAACGTGTTTGAAAAGAAGATTCAAATAGATTATAATTTCTGAATTTAGCTTCACTAAATAAAATTACAGTAGACGATGCCACTTTCAAAATGTACTCCTCATTATTTCGATGAAGTAATAAAACCATTACTAAGTGGATTGAGATTCCAGATGGACAGTTCAGAATAGCATCGACCAAAATAATGAAAGAGGATATGTACAAGGCATGCAATACCGCAATGCATTTCGTCAGGCTCGATGAAATAGTCCAAAGAAACATAACAAATTGAAAAAGATAGATGACATCGGTGCAAACAAATGCCATGCCTGTACATTGGCTTTGTAGTCGAAATCGTCGCCATCCAAAGGCGTCCTTCCTATGCTTCCGAACATGCCATTCATGTGAACGGGCTTTCAATCTGAGATGTCGACTTCCGAACTCGCGATGCTTTACAGTATCATACGACGACATCCATACATGCCATTCCTGGGCAAGGGCTTTGCAGTCTAATACGTCGACAACCAGTATCGGACAGTGAAACCCTTGCTTGGGTTTCGGCGATTTTTACTACCAATTATAGATTGGGCAACCACGACGTCCATCGAGACGTGGAACGAATATTTCATCATCAAAATTCAGTTAACCTGCAGGATGGGTTCCCTAGATTAAAAAGCCAACATTATCAAGTCTATTTCGGGTGGACAAAGTATAGAATGGCTACGAAGTACATGTGAATCTTTCAACACCATTATACCCATTCAGTCGTATATCGATGCTTCTTTGACATAAGGTATTATCAGGACATTTCATAGATTACCAAAGAAAAAGGACAGAGAAACTGAAGCAGCACAAAGACAGATATGTTTTTAAACTTTTTATACAATGCCACTCTGATCTGAATATCCTGTAAATTCAATGATCAGTGAATTTTGTAACAATTATAACTGGATCAAAGCGAGAGATAATGTTTATGTGGAGCTATGATTTGGCTACAAAAAGTTATAATTGACCGGGAGTCTTGAAAGGAAAACATATGAAGAACAACCGAAATATAACTTAACAATAACAGCAGCGAAACAATTATGAACAAATGCAAACTATTTCAATCAGCCTGAAAGGCATAAGAGTACAAATGCGTACCAAACGTGAGAGCTAAACAGCAATCAATACATTTGTATTTTTGCTAATTGAATTTCTAGAGCAGTATATAACACGATATGGATATTTGTGAATAACGTATGTATATGCCGCTCTATCTTTTTATAATTGAAAAATACTAAAATACCTCAAATTATATTATTAAAAATGCATACTGCTATCACACATCCAAAACAGCATTTCATTTGGCTTATTTTACTAAGAGCGATGTACGTCGAATTGTTCAAATTACTACAAGTTTTAAATAACAATTGATGACAAATACAACTCGATATAGTAAACATACGATTGAGGAAAACAGTATTGAAGCCGGATTCCGAAAATAATCTTCTGATATGTTCACATGGAGACGTTCATCTGTTTTATAATTATATTGATAAGGGGCTAATGGACGCCACGACAAAACATAATCAAACATCTGTGCTCCTGAAAACCGAGTATTTATCTTATGATAAAATATAAAAGACATTAAAAAAACCATTCCTCGAAAAACATAATATCCGGAAAGGATGTATCTGTCTGATAAGAACATGACGACGCACCGAACAAACTAATATGTATAAGCATAATTGCCTGATATTATTCCGGTTTCTATAAACCTATTACTTTCTCCTGAGTACAATTTATGGTTTTTAAAAATTCCGTAGAAATTGTAATTGATTCTGTAAAGGGTGACCACTCTAGGAGCTAAGATGTCTTTCAGATTGCAACCTAATGGGTGTTCTTATTGTTGCTTCCTTAGTGGAGACTATATCACAAACCTATCCAATAATGGATACCAAGACGCTACAATTATGGTCTCTATTTAAGCATCCAATTTAAACAGCTTTTCGTCGTTAATTGTGTTAATGTTTTGAGTTAAGAAGCAATATGACAGACAGACAGACAGAGAGACGGACGGACTAAGAGACACTCATGCTGTCATTACGGCCGAAAGTATTACCAGTATTTATTATATAATGCTTCCTTGTATGACAAACGCGGTGTTACTATTATAATGTTGCATAATTTGCAATGCGTTATTATACAGATGGTGCGTTAACGCTACCTGGCCATGTTCAGGACAAAGAAGATAAGTGCCTTTCGGCGTTAGATGGCAATATAATACAGTAGAATAAAGAAATTATGCATGCAAGAGTATTTCTATTCTGAAATAACCATTTAAACCATCTAACCAAAATATATTTTTAGAATTGTAAGCACGAAAAGCTTTGCCAAGTGACCCATAAGGCTTTTAACCGTTGTTGATTGAACTTACGCACATCGTAGAATTCTGTAATGCAAATTCGAACTCCATTTTGACATTTTCCTTTTTAAATGTCACTCTCATATAAATGTTAGAGATTCTAAAGCTTGCACCAATGTCGATTTTGTGTTGAAAATATATTGTTTAAGACTTGTAAATGAGAGTCATATGTATATGTTAGGATTTCGATAGCTTCCATCAATGTCGATTTCCAAAATATTCTATTTTGGGGAACCTATTTTAAAAACAAGGAGGACATAAAATGTATGAAGCCTATTTAACGGAGGATTTAAACGTTGCGCTCAAACCAGTTTAACCTACAGGCACGTAACTATTCTCTATTGTAAAGCAATGTCATCGGTTATATTAATTAACAAACCATACTACGAAATGCACAACATGCGAGAAACTATTTTTACCATTGATCGATAGCCATTGGCAGCTTTACTCAATATTGTATGCGTTTATTCAACAGGTGAAAACTGGATTTGTTCATTAATGTGTTTTTATGGAACCCGTGTCTTTTTTACTATATCCATGCGTACATTGCTGTAAATTGATTACATCTGAAATATAGCTATATACAATGTTGGTCATATGGTAAATATATCTTTTTTAAACAACATTATGTCATTATTATAACAATAATGATTTTTCATTTTTAGCCTTATCTCTTAATCTAGATATCTGTTATCACCGCAATTTGTTGGTATAATTTTGATGTTAAACTTACACGCGTATAAACAGAAATATCACAAGTAGTGACGCAAACAAGATAAGACGCAAACAATGTAAGGGAATGCGTGCAATGGATACCCCTAGCCGCGATCCTTTATTCGGCTGATGTGTTCTGGCACTACTTAAACACATTTCGACATTTTATCACAGTCCATGCTACCGACCTCTTATTAAACATGAGTTCGTGAGTCGTCCCCTTGTGTAATTTTCGTTCTTGATAGTACAAAAACTAGCATTTTTTCACCATCCGACGTCGTACTCCGGAGTATGTTATTTATTTTGAGTCTGAAAGCTGTCACTAACAAAGACACTTTTAAAAGAATGCCATAAAAACTATTTCAATTATAGTTTTGCATTGCTTTATTAAAATCGTATATGCTGTACGAATACTAAGTTTATATATATATTTTTAACATAAGGGTTTCAAGTATAAAGCATGCGTGTTTTAACTAAGAACGTAGCGAGGTAAACAGTTGCTATTAACTAGAAATATCACGGGATTTTACCGACAACGAGTAGCATGTGTGCCGTACAATTATCAAAATGCATTGATGATACTTGCAGCTGTATGCGGTGAAAATCCAATAAGTACGTGCTATTGGTGGAACAAACCACAACATAGTTGGTATTTTCAAAGACAATGGTTCAAACTCACGAAAACGCATTTTTGATTTTTAGAGTAATTCCGGTTTAAGAATCCAAGCGCCTTGTTGCGGGGCTTTAAAACACCCCGTGGGGAATATTCCACGTATCATCTCTAATTGGTCGACGGTTATTTTCTTTTAGTAGCCCAAACATATAAACTTTCAACGTTCGAATTTTTATTTTCATTTGAGCTATATCACTCTGATTAAAATAAGATATACAAAAACACATGTGTTATCCGTTAACAGTAAATCTAATTATTTGACCAAATACCTATGTGGCATAAAACAACCACATGAGGTATGTTCAAACCGAACATAGTCAGCTGGAACATGTGCTAAAAGCAACAGAAGAGTATACCTGGTTAAATACAAAGAAACTACACAACACATTGATAAGTAATAAAACCATACACATAAGTTCACCTTATTGTGGTATGCAACAATTACCTTTAGTACAAGCAAACTAATGATGACCTGTCGACCAACTCTTTTATTAGAACACAGTATGTACGCGGCAAAACAAGTCTTTCGATTTAATCGATAAAAAGTTCTTAAAAGATTTCTTACTCTAAGAAATGTCATTTTTGAAAAAAGGAGTTCTGAATTACGTTAAATGCCCAATAGGTACGTTTGGAAGTCAATCAATTTTAATTCAAGCCGGGTAGACGTATTTTTATTGCAACAAAAGTGATAAAAAATACTTACCAGGTGTAATTATCCGCCAAAACACCAAAATACTTTCACAAATCGCCATTTTGTTCCGCATCTAACATTTCCATTACTAAATTTTCCGCAAAAAAATATTTACGTTGATATCGAATTAAGAACGAAGGAGATTAACCATTTGATACATTCTTCTTCGTTGCCTCGGCAATATTAAATTTAGTAATTGTCCCCGAGGATATCTTTACCGAAGATACATTTATGTTTATGATGAACATTTTTTTATCCAGTTTTCTAGAAGGAGCAGTGTATATTTGAATAAAACGCAATGCGTAACAGGGACCACTCAACATTCGGTTTCTAGCATGATACGAGAACTGAACGCAATAGTAGCGTGATATGGACGGTTCAATGCGAGTTATATAACATTAATAAAAATAATTTTCAGATTTCTGCCTTGCCGCGTTTTTAATATTTCCTATTGTTTCCTATTTTTCAGACCGTGTTCTATCGTACTGACAACAAAAATGATCAAAAACAGAGGATCTGGTCCTTCAATTAGCAAGCGAACTATCCTTTGGGAGAATATACCACGAAAAACAGACACGGAAAGTTAATGTAAAATACATATCTTTCGCTCGTATTGACTATAGGTTTCACTCTTTTTTCCCACCGACATCTTCCTAGTTTGAACGATGTATCACTTCTGAGGCAATTGAATTACTGGAAAACATGAAGTTCTGAATCCGCAATAATGTCTGGTAACAATTCATTTACAGCGCGCTAATGCTTTTTAGAGGTGAAAGGACACGGATTTACAACCTGTAAAAGCTAGTTTCATGTCAACTTTGTAAGCTAAATATTTCATAGTTGTTTGAACAATTTGGAATGCTTAGATTAGGTATAAAAGGTTTCACTCTCAAACAAGTGGGCCTTATATTACAGTTTCATCTAGCTTTTGCCAATTATTTGCAATCATAAAGTCAGCTTAGTTGTTGTACTAGAAAAAGTTACGTAAATGCTATAAGAAAGGCCTGAATTATACCACATATCGAATCAAACGCTAATGAAAAGGAAATATGACTGAACAAGACCAAAGAAACAGAGTTGTATTTCTCGGCGCTGGCGGTGTCGGGAAAAGCTCCATTTTGAAAAGGTTTCTGTTCAACACCTATAGTGATACTTACCTCGAAACAGTAGAAGACTTGTATGCTAGGGAATACACTATTCAAGGTGCGGAGGTTATAGTGGATTTTCTGGACACCGCCGGAAAGTTGGTATTTCCGGCAATGAGGCGCCTTTCGATTACCACAGCCCATGCCTTCATTCTAGTATATTCGGTGACCAGCTCCGAAACGTTTGAAGAGGTCAAACGCTTGTGGGAAGAGATCAAGGAAGCAAGAAGTAATTATGAGGACTTGCCGTGTGTTGTTGTTGGTAACAAAGTTGACCTTGAGGATAACAGGCAAGTGGAAAAATTCGACGCTCTCAACTGGGTTTATAACGATGAAAACTGTGGTGCGTTTGTCGAGGTATCTGCTAAAAACGACGAAAGCATTAAAGAAGTGTTCAAATTACTGATGGAAAAGGCAAAGAATCCAAGAGCAAAGATCAATGAACCCTTTATGCCGCGCAGATTGAGTGAACATTCCCTGGAGGTGCAATCCCAGGCAGAGGTCAGTGCCGATAAAACTAGTGAAAATGGGAGCAAGTTTAGTCGAACCAGAAGTCTTATTCGCCGAGGAAGTAAGCCAAAGATTCGAAAGTCTCACGCCCGCTCCCATCACAGACAGGACTGTGGTATTTCTTAGACATTTCTGATTAAATAGCCCTTGACAAATGAAAGACAAAAGCTGTTTAGCGTATTCTAGCGATTTGGACAATACGTACTATGTGATTTATTTTGATGACAAGTAATCAAATGTATGCACCTATAAGCTTTCTAGGAAACTTTTTTAAATCATTTAATCAAGATTGGAACTGTTATTGGAATGCAATAGTTATCCAGATTAATTAAGCATATTTAGAATATTTCCAGCTGTGATATTAGACCCTTGATTGACTAGTTTCAGTAAGTTTAACAATATTGTCGTGGTTACATGAAACATTATACTAAGTAAACTAATGTCCTTCTCTACATTTTATATTTAATAAGTGGTATATTTTATTTTATACCATCGTTTCAGTTTAACACAATATCTTGCTACCCTCAAAAACAGTATAATTCTTTTCAAACGGCAGTGGGTTAAGTTAAATGTACACTATGTTCGCTAAATATTGTGTTCTTATTTTTCTTTTATTGTGCAAAAGATTGACTGCTGTGAAAAATTGTTGTTGTGTGTCCAAACTTTGGGCTTTCAGAAACATAAGGCCGTCTATTCTCGTGCAAAGTACTAAATTACATTAGACTAGAGCTTATATTACTTTTGAAAGTCTTTAACAAATTAGAAATGTTGACACGATTGCTAACGGCTATTAATTATATTGCGTTCTAGTTAATATTTTAATGTTTTATATATCAACAGGCTCATCTCACAAAGAAATTATATCACACTGTATCTTGCATTAGACGAACATGGATGACTTTTCAGCTATCTAATATGATGTGATCATAAACAGAAAACTGTCGTTATGAACTATGCGTTAGCCAAGTTCAAAAATATAGATTGTAATTAGAAATTTCGCTAAAACCACATTTCTTTGTATTTAACAATCCATAGTTCAACTTAACCAACAACCAGTCTCCATAAAGAACTAACAGATATGCATGGGTAATCATGCACTATTTTACATTTGATGAATAGCAACATATAAGTAGACTTTTTGTTTAAAACACCCATAAATTATTTTGCATATTAACTATACATATTAAATATATATTGCTTGTTAACTTAAAAACATGAACTTAATAGAGTTTGGCTTGAATAGTAATATTGAAGATACATAATATACAATATAAATCTGTCTTAAAGAGTATTTATTTATAACTCATACATTCGGCATTGTTTTTGACCACCGCATATCATTGGAAGATGTTGCAAAAACCATATCAACCTTATTTCGTTTCTGATCATTAACTTGATGATAAATAGCTTAATAGCTGTTTCCTTGTCTGGTTACATCATATTACATTTCGAATATTAAAACTTCCTTCATGCAATAGCTGTACAATAGCTATTGACTTTGCTACATGCATTTGTATAATATATGTTAATTTTGTACTTTTCAATGTTACTTCAATTCATTAAATACTTTTATTACGCTTAAACTTTGTTGTTAGTGTCGCGAGTCCAAAGAAGTCTAATGACGATTAACGAACACATTGGCATATTTTGAAGCAACGCTCTCCTCGTACTTTACAATAATTGACTCAATATGAATGCCATCCGATAGTAAACAACGTGATGATTCAAGCAATACTAAAGCCATCCAATTGTTTGAAGGACATACACCATGCCAAGAGGTGTCTTGGCTGAATAATTGCCTTGCCCAGAGAAAACACTGCTATTTCGTTTGATTGTGCTGTATCCAAAACGTCGAGGTAATTGTTATAATACGAACGGTAAAGCTCAACTAAAAATGTCAGTGTATAACTATACGACCATGTCCAAGTCAGAATGCCCCGTACGTAAAACGTATATGCAATCTTATCACATTAATTGTTTATTTTTTCCATGAAAGTAGAATATTCGTTTCTTCGTTAACCTAATTTATCTTAAACGTATGACACCAGGTGAGCAATAGTGGATATACACCGCTTTACTGACTTGACTTGTCAAACAATGATTTGCTGTAGAATATACAATCTACGTGTTTGCACAAAATGACTTTCAATCATTTTGTGTTTAAGTTTCAGCTCGGACAAATCTACCGAACAACATGCTGACCAGCTACTATGTACTAGTACCTATACAATTAATAAAAGCATTGGAGTCGACGCACAACAGATAAAGCGTCATGGTGATGGCCTCCGTAAAAGGCCAACCATGTTCATAGATGAAATAATTTAAATGCCAAATTATTTTTGAATTTCAAGGACCTTATATTAAAATATGTACGACTGCCTAACTGATCACGTTATTTCAGTTAAACTTATTTAGACAGAACCTATAGCGAACCTGTCGACCTTTAAGCATTACTTTCTATTTCATCGATTATTTTCAACACATCAAATATATATATATATATATATATATATATATATATATATATATATATATATATATATATATATATATATATATATATTGTGTTTTGGTTGTGGTTATTAAAATGGGATTTTGCATACAAACTAGTTTTAACCCCCAGTAAATTTACATTTTACTGACCGTTCCAATTCGGTATCTAACTGTCCTTTATAAATACCCCTAGTTTTTATGTAGCATATATGCACTGTGCAGTTTGTGGAGTTTTGTGCTGTTGTTCCATGCTTCTTGTTTGATTTTTTTTGTTTTAGGGTCTTATGTCTTTGGCGTTTACCCTGTGTCATTAAACGGGGTTTGTGTTTTAATTTGCGGCTACTGACCTCCTTATTGTAGTTTTTCATATACATATTGCGCAAAAACAAACAGTTCCAAAATGATGTAAGGGATGTAACTGTGCAACGGATCATGCGTTGTGATTCTGAATCATGTGTAGATTTCAAATATTCTTTTTGATTCCAAAATGTTTAAGCTGTGAATTAAAGCGGACTAATGTTACAACTTTATTTAAATAAATAATTTTGAAGCACATGCATTTAATATATTCTCATCGTCTGGTTTTTATTGGAAACTAGTCCTCTCAAATGTCACTTTGAAATTTACACTTGCCTTGCTAAGGAATATGGGGAATTTCAATGTCTAACGAAGCTATAAAAGCAACATTGTTTTACCAAATATTTGGTTAAATCATGTCAACATTCGCAACGAAATGATCGAAACAGAATAAACCGATGCTTAGACCTAAGGTACTATTCCAACATCACAACTATTTGATTTAATGAAAATGGCTTGATGCATGTGTGGTATGCTTGTTGTGTTTGTTCTGGATGTCTAGGTAAGCGTTAGTTAGGCTTTGTCATGTGCGTTAAAATGTGGTCATCGCAAATGGAGTTTGTCTACTGGGTTTATCCCATATTTTTATGCATTATAAGTGCAAACCTCGAAATGGTGGCCATATATATTATATAGAAATGTAAAATAAGATTCCTTATAAAACTTCGGTTTTAACATCTTAAGCTCATATGAAATTATTCACCTTGGTATTAAGGCTTTAAAATGATATTAAATTTGTTATTTGACGAAGACAATGAAGTGTAATTATTTTCAGGCGATTATTAAAATTACGCAAATGTATGACATTTAACGTCGTATAGTTTTGTAATTTTTAACGTGGCTCAGATGTTTTAATTTCAGAAATAACACAATAAAGGACGAAAACATGTCATCATGACATTTTTATTTTTCAGAAAATATATGTTGGATGCAGTGCGAAACCTGTATCACAAGGATTTAAGTGTATCTGAGATACACGGTATTGGCGTTTACCCAGTGCCATTAAACCGGGCTTTTTGCTACTGAGATTGTTTCTGTAGCTTTTCGCATAAATATAAGAATCGTTATTTTTACCTTCATTATATACGGTTTCTTTTTCCAGTTTATAATACTAAAATTCAATGTTGAAAAGGGCCAAAATAGTTCATTTCATATACTATTTTCCATGGATGATGGCTGATAGAAAAGTAATAACAGATCAATAATTAACCAAAGCTTAACAATGCAGCAAACAATGATACATCCATATTGTTTGGGGGAAATACAAATAAAGCAGCTTTGTTTCTCTGTTTTTGATTTGATAAAAGAAATAAAAATCTACTCATGTTTGATTTACGTAGTTAGCCGTGCTTCCAGTCGCTCAATTGTGAATAAGTATTGCTGGGCTTATAGTTCAAGAATAATATACAGAGCGAGTTTTGGGCGCACACACACTATACAAGGTGACTGTCGATATGTCCAGGTCATGATGACGATAAAATATATAATTATTATGAATACCAGTGATTAATTTCATATTTACGATTATCAATGTGATAATATAAAATAAATTTTAACATTCGAAGAAATCGTCATGCACAAGTTTTACAATTTCCATAGAATGATGATGGAGCATACCGTGAATTTTGGTAGTAAAACGGATGAAAAACAATTGTAACTTAATAAACAACAATAACAACATCAAAACAACAATGAACGGTTTGAAACTATTGCTTATTCAGCATTAAGCAAGTACAAAACATTTAAGAGTACGAGTGGCTACCTACTGGCTTCAAAAATAACAAAAGCATAGTAATCCAGACGACAATATTTTGTTTAACATTATGATGATTCTATTTGTAGAGCAATAATGTAAAAATACACGGCTTCTTCTTTTGTATCACAATAACCTGTTTATAGACTAATTTATCTAAAATGGCACGAACTCCTGAATTATGCTGCCTTTGACACTGCATGTCATCACCGGCTGCCAAAATGTTACAACTAAGCCAAACCGTTTGGACTTTTTCCGGAAATAGCAAAAACAAAATCATAGTAAAGGTTACGTAGTGTTGTTCTGAAAACGGACCGTTTTCATTTATAAATCACAAAGCATATAAGTACTTGTACACAAGTAAAATATATCCGGCCTTTATTTATCCACATTTTCTTCAAAATCATGGTTAGCCCGTTGTGCATAATGCTTCAGTTTTGTAGTGTGTGCTAAAAGGCAATGTTTTAATGTTCCCCTAATCTAAATAACACACCTTCTTTACAATTAATGAATGTGTGGTTCCGGTAATCCCTACTACCAATTGTACTTCCCTTCTTGTTTGGGCTGTTTTGTTGAATTGGCTCTCCAACGTTTCGTCTTTCCTTTAAAGCTGCACTCTCACAGATTGACCGTTTTGACAACTTTTTAAATTTGTATTAGTATTTGCCATTAATGTGTTCTGCTTGTTTAAAATAAAATAATGGTGTCGTCTGATATTGTTAGCCCTATCCAACTATATAGGGCAAATTACAGCAACTCGGTAGTGACTACTCATGTTTGTCTTGTTTTGGGGGTTTTCTAACACATAACAGTGAATCAAAGCGTGGTCTTACCATATAGGACCATGAGATACTTTCCATCCTAAAGCTGCATTATTGTGATTTCAAATAACTTTCAGAGCATGCTATATCTACTTGATCTTCTCTTTTTTTTAATTGTCAACGCATTGTGTGTACTCCGGTGGCAGATTTGGTCACTTTAACGAATACATAGTGGTTACGTTCAACGTGTTTTATTTCCTTATAAAAACGTATCTCTTTCAAAAGTTGTTAGATGTTTAGCAAAAACAATGCAAATTCTTCCCACATAAAACTAGATTTGAGACCGAGAAACACTATAGAATATAGGACATTTTTGAGTGGTCTGTAACCTATATGTTGTGATTATTATCAGAAAGTTTATAGCTACAATGTATCTCATTGGAATATGACGATACAGCGAACAAATTGTCTGACATTTGCCCTGTTCCTGTTAACCTGTTACTTTCATGCCATTTATGTTTACAATTAAGGTAATTTTGTGTAATCTTATTGTATGCTTTAATTACTTGATAAAAATGTATTTTCTTGTTTTAAATGATTGTGAGGTATATTCAAAGAATAAATTAATATCCAGAGGTGGATTTAAATTATGTTTATTTAAACACTTTAGGGTCGAGAGATAAACAGTCATCATCATTTGCGTATGAGTGGACATAATAGTTTTTGGTGATGAGTTATCTTTGTTTAATGAGTTTTAAAAAGGAAAAAGATTCAAAAGAACGCGTTGAAATTGTATGTTATAGACTATAGGGGCGGAAGTTAGTTTATTCACCAATCTAATTTAAAGAAAATAAAGAGACAATTAAACCGGTACATAACTTTTAATTCCACCAATTGTCAAAAAGAGTTCATTTAATGATAAAATACATAGTCATCGTCATGATCTAAATATATGTTTGAAAAGAATGACAAATACTAAGTTATTGAAACAAAATGTAAAGGTCTACATTTTTTTTATACGTATAGAGTTTTAGTTTGTTGATTTACAATTAGCACAGCGATATCAAGTAAAACTATTTTAAACAAATTCAGGCCGTAGGCTTACATGTAATTTTCTGTAAAATAGCAGATGCATTTTAGAGCTGCAAAAGCGTCTATCTATGTTGGTGTAAAAAATGAACTTTTCGAGACCAATTTATAAATATTTAGGACAGAAAATAATTTTATATTTAGGTAATTGGAAACATCATTAAGGAATGTTCGCAGGTCTTGAGTAACAAAACGAAGTACATTTGTCGCTGTCATCAACCACTAACTTGAGCTTTTTGCATATATATTGATTTACAGGTAAGGAAATTCTCTCTTATTTAAAAGCAACCTCATAGGTAATATAACTTTATAGACCATAAATGAAATGCACAACATGCGAGAAAATAATTGGTACCATTGATCGATATCCATTTGCAGCTAAATCAAGAAAACATGATTCAATATGTTATACATTCAATCTACAGGTAGCAATAACAACGTAAAAAAATAATTTTATGCGGTATAGTAAAGTGATATATTATGTTAAAGGTTACGTCATAACAAACTCAAATATGCACATTTTTTTTTTAAAATCCATCAATTTTTGACAGAATTATGGCCCTTTTAATTTTACATTTTTACCATTTTTTTCTGCCAAAATAGGTCAAATTCAAAACTTCGAAGTTTAAATGAAATAAATAATGTAAAACAACACATTTTGTTTATTTTCTATAAATTTAATACGCATTTCTAAATATCAGAGCTTAAAGTAGAACTGAACTGATATTTGACATTTAATTATTACATAACGATATAAAAGATTGATAATTTTCAAGTTTGATACGATATGTTATTCAGTTCAAATCATTTTCATAAGCTGGCAATTTTGTTACAAACTACCCCCTGTCCCGCATTTTCCGAAAAACTCAAGTGACTTGCGTCCCTTGGTGTTGCTATACATGCGTAGTTGCTTCCCTTGGTACTGCCTCTCGGTTTTGATAGAGAATGAAGATGAAACGGGAGCCAGTCAATCGACATATCAACTTCCGCGTCCGCGAAAATTCAGTAAAGAACATGGACTTTCCGAGGTTTCCAGTCCACTTACATGGTTTATCACCAAAATAACGAGTAAAACATATGGATTTTGCTTAATCTTCCGAATTAGACGCTTTTAATTTGAAAGTTAACAGAAGAAATGGAACGAATCAATATGTTCAACCAAGTCAAACACAGGAAGTTTGAAACAGTTTCAAACTGACGATAAATCCTGTGTTCCTGAACCGGCTTAAGTCTGAATCTGTGAATAATTTAGTGTACCAGTATCAGTATAATATGCAGGGGCGGTTATACAATTTCAATTGGTGATCGGTGTGTTAGCCCAAATAGGCAACAGCTTTGCCTCTGTCCAATCCAGACAAGATGTGATGTTGAAAGACCAAGAAAAAAATTGCCAGCCATTACAAATTTAGGCACTTAAATTATCATGAAAAACTTGGCATAACAGTAGTGACACGCAAAACGATGGCAATGCCAAGTTGATTTAGTGGCAGTCATTTGACTGACAAAAGGAATGTCGTGCTATGTTACAACAAAAGTGGCTTTTAGTTTTAAAACCTAGGTATTTATCGATGGAGTACTATCAAAGTTTGTATTTAAAGAAAGGCCGTCTCTAACCGTCGGCTTGACTAAAGAGTAACTTCCCTTTTATGTAAATTAGCCATGGAATAGATTATTTGCTAAGCAAATGTTCTCAAATGTCAACCAAATTTTACATCAAGGTTAGCTAGATAAAACCTGCACAAAATGTTAAATCATTTAGCAGAAACTTCAAATGTATGCATCTATTTATAACATTAATTTTGCAAAACTATCTATTGTGAAATTTGCAAAGAAGCGCATATGTTGTTCATTCTGAAGGTGAGAGAACTTCATCATGGTTCATGCTGGCTTTGACCAAACACATGTATTCTCTACATAGGAAATTGGTGAAATTACTACAAACATCTGAACATGATTAGTATGCCATGAATGTACTATGCACTGGCAGTTCCAAACCAGTGCATTTGTAGTCTATGGGATGCTTAGTCACAATCTGCCATTCACGGAATCTGACAGAGTTATACAAATTAACTAGATAAATTAAGGTAAGTGTGATACGATTTCAAAGAATGAAGGAAAGATTAAGGACAAACTTGCAACTCTAGAGTCTAAACAACAAAGTGGTCAAGACATGTTAAAGCTGCACTCTCACACATATAGCATTTTTACAACTTTTTTATTCTTTGTCTTGGAAAGAGCAAATTTTTGCGTAGGTTATAATCAGCAAATATACGATAAAAGATTGCTGACAAAAGATCAGATCAGAGAACTTCATATTTCCATTCGAAAATTCATGTTAAATGGTTACTAACGGTTTAAGAAAAATGCATAAAACATCAATTTTTGAACTTAAATATTAAAATCGGAGATCATCTTTTTTTTGTCAGCAGTCATATAACTAGTTTCAGTGCATTTTTCGCCAAAATTGGCTCGTTTCAAGAAAAAAATAAGAATTTGTCAAAACGTTCAATCTGTGAGAGTGCAGTTTTAATTTTATGATATATATGATGATAAATCACATTGATTAATGCTTTTAGCGCAGATCTAGATAATGTCTTGAAAAAACATTATTCACAATACTGATTTTCCATATGAGTATTCCATGTATTCATGAGCATTTTATGATGTTGACTTATTTAAGTTGATTCATCTTCATGATATCCAATCTAAATTATACACAAGAAACAATATAACTGATACTTGTTTTTATACTTATATTAAATGTTGAAAAAGATACTGATATAAAAATATGGCATGTAATTGGTTTTCAATACTCTAATATGTTTGAAATTTGATTCAGTGTTTAACCTTACAGTATTTTTTAAATCCTATAAAATTACAGTTTAAGGACAAAAAGCAGTAAAATAAAAGTAAACATCAAATGCTGAATACAGAATATTTCACCAATAAAATAATAAACAAAGCAACAGTAGGTCATAACATGTACATAAAGAACGAATCTCCACCAACACAAAATTTGACATACAGCATACAGATTTAATGTCCTTAAACTTTGATTTTATTTTAGTTCTTTTGAATGACAGTGACAACATTCATGAAAATGGTCATGTCGGGGTATGAAAATCCAGCAATGAATTGACAGTTGCCTTATTGTTGTAGTGTGCATTGTATTTGGGGAAGCAGCAGCTTGGTTAGTTAAGTTAATAAGAATTCCATCCTAACTTTTGAGTGTTCTTTGGCTAGAGTCCAACACCGGACACACTGTTCATCCAAGGTTAACTTTTATGTTAAATGCAAGGGTGTCTTGATAAGTCTTTAGATAAAAGGGAGAGGGGTGAAGTTTGTGGGTAATCCTATACGAACATGGGGCATCAGTTAGTGTTTTAGTGATCATAGGTTCGAGCCCATCATTGGGCCCACTTTTCCTCACAGATTTACTGTTAACTGTTATTGTGGAGGTCATTCTTTGATAAAATACAAGTAATTATCAAATCACTCACCTTTATCACTCACAATTTTATCTTCCTAAGTAGAGTGCAACACAGCATTCCATTAAAAATGCTGACTTAAAACAGCCAAATGTAAAGCAATATTATGGAATGCTGGTTGTTCCAATTTCCTTGTATCAAAAAATCTCCAATGTGTATAACTTGTCCAAGTCCTCGCAAGTATTACGATTGAATGGCACTGCAATTATTGTTTGGTTAATCAATCCATTTCAAACAGCTGCCCCAACATACGAGCACGGTCGTAAAATTTTAAGATCGTCTGCATTTCATTATCGCTACCTTATTTTGTGCCACTGACTTGTCTGTCATTGACGGTTTCTGAAAGTGTTGCCATGGCCTCCATTTTAAATGGCTTATTTTAATCCAAGGGAAGTAACACGTTTATATTTATCGCAAGGATATAGACTTAATTCATATAAAACACTTCGTATCGCTATTCAAACCGACTACGTAGATTTTGTAGATTTAATTCTTATATCAATATGTAGGCGATATCAGAAACCGAGAAATATCTAACATTTTCCGGGAAATTAAAGCAATGCATTGTGGTAAATGGTGCAATGCATTGTGGTACTCGCTGGGCATGCGCACTTAAAACAAAGGGAGACAACACAGTGTCCACTCATTTCAAGGGCATTAATTCATCTAGCAACCATAGAATGGGCAGAACAGAGGCCGGATTCCGTGGTAACGGTAGACCGTAGAAGCAAAATTTACGCTTTGTATATTAAACTTGAGCGCGTTTAGTAGAAACAATGAATAAAATTAAGAACTAGAAATTACAGTTCAGTTCACCTTTAAACAATGTTTTAATCAAATTATTTCACGTTAAAAAAATGATGAAAAAACGTCTATTTTTAAGAAATTTTAAAAATGCCATATATATTGAAGAATGAGCTAGCAATAAGGTAAAAGTCAAAGAACATTTACATTCTTCCATTCACTGCTTGACTGTTGCATTTTTACAATTAATAGTATTATAAATATTGTAGTACAGGTGATTGCTGGCTCTTTAATGTGGTTTTGATGGATCACGTCTATGTTTTCGTCATATTCACACTCGCATGTTGATAAATTTAACTTTGTCGGTTGCATTTACAAAACAATGTTTGACAACTAATATTGATCTTTTAACAGCCATTAGTCTAGAAATCATTCCCAGGTTGTTATTAAATATGTCCATAGCTGTTTGACATGCAATGTGTGCCCATTACGTCGGGTTGAATCTGAAGAGTTTACACCTTTGTTTTAAGGGTAATCTAACGAATTCTGAGAATGGTGATAGACTATGCATTATAAATTTCAGCTCACCCCACTATAATGTATTTCATTACTATACATATATATATATATATGTGTGTGTGTGTGAGTATATATTTGCAAGTTATTGCACTTAAAGATGTATTGGAAAATTTAGATATTGTTAAAAAAAATATTCAACATACTCTTCATATCGATTTAGGTTCTTTAATTATTTCAAATTCATTAAAGTGCACTGTATCACACGGTGTGGCCTAGTTACACCTATGTATGACCACTCCATTTTTTCACAGATCCCTATCTAATTAGCCAGGAGGTTTTTTATTATTGGGAAAAATTCACTCTTGAATTTAGATACAATTAACAACAAAAAAATGAATATATGAATGATAAAAAACTTCATTAAATATCCCTGAATACACAGCGACTTAGAGATTGAAGTTATAGAGCGAAACTACTTCAGTGGTCCCTTTATAAAAAAAAATATGTTTCTAACAAGAAACACTCTTTACGCAAAACATATATAGTATTTTAAATTCAGAGTTTTAAAACTGGGACTTACATCATGCATATGGTAATTCATCCAGTACAGACTGCTCAATAATATTAAACGATAACTTAATCTATAAAGTCATAAATACATCATCCGACAGAACCGGCAGATATATTATTATGAATATTGAAATCGGTGAGACTGTCTATACCTTAATAAATCTTTATGCTCCCAATAATAAAAATGAACGCAATGCATTCTTTAAAAAATATTAAAAAACTAGTGCAAGAGTTATCTTAAGGGTTAAAATTCATAGGTGGATACACTAGATATCAAGGAAAGGGTATCGCCTACAAATGCAAATCACACGTAAAAAAATCTTCGCAAAAATATCAAATCATTTAGTCGATATTTGGAGGTCATTTAAAAGCACTAATTTACAATATACGTTAAGAAGAAAATGTAACGTTGAATGGAGCAGAATTGACTACTGGTAAATTGACAAAAATATAACACCGTTAGTGTAATCTACAGATATCAGGCCTGATATAAAGGTCATTCAGCAATTCCATTAAAACTCAAGTCACAAAGTAAGTGGGGTCTCGGTTACTGGAAAGTAAACAATTCTCTATCAAAAGACGTTCAACATTGTTAAAATAAAGAGGCTATTATTGAATGCTCAAAAACTATATCTGCAAACTAAATGGGCAAAATGTAAACATGAAATACAATAATAGTCAATCAGTTTCTCAAAAGAAATGGCAAAAAATAGAAATAATCATCTGCAAAAACTTAAATAAAACAATTAAGCAAATTGTTTGCAATTGACAATGTTTATCGCATATCAAATGATGATGCAGTACTACGACTTGATAATGAAATTCAAATTTTTTATAATGAAACAGCAAAATGTGCTCAAATTTGCTATAGAGACGAATTTCTTGAAAAAGGTGAAACTTATTCAAGTTATTTTCTTAATTTAGAATAATCTTGCCAAACCAGGAAAATAATTACTGCATTAAATATTAATGGTAAAACAATAATAATTATTCCTTGTATTAATGAAATGCTTATAGCAGAGTTTATTTCCTACAAAAATCTATACTCGTCTCAAACAGATCTGGTCTATACTTGTTAAATTTCTAACTTATACTTTTAATGAATGTTTTGAGAAATTAGAACTTACTTACTCCCAAAAACAATCCATATGTACACTGCTTTATAATAAGGGAGACCGGAGAATGTGAAAAACTGGAGACTAACATCATTATTAAATATTGACTACAGATTCTTGCAAAACCATTAGCAGCCTCACTTTAAAATGTCTTACAAAAATATCAGCCAGGATCAATAAGGCTACATAAAATAGATTTATTGGAAATAACATCAGACAAATACAGGATGTTATAGAATATGCTGAACAGATAGATATAGAAGGGGCAGTACTTTTTCTAGATTTTAAAAAGGTTTCAAAAGGCGGTTAAGTTGCCTTTGATGATGATTTGTTTGAAGAAAATTGGCTTTGAAGAAAAGTTTAAACAATGGGTACAACTATAACAATATTTGTTCACGCGTTCCTAAAAATGGATGGCAATCTAAACCTTTTAACCTAACTAGAGGCATTAAATAGGGGTGTCTAAACTCTACTTTGCTATTTATAAATGTTGTCGAAATTCTCTCGTTAAAAATAAATGTCTAGCGAAGATATGAAAGGCATTAAAGTGTCAAAGAATACATGCATTGAGATAATGCATCTTCCAGATGGCACTACGGTATTCGCAAAAAAGAGAAAAATTGAAATCAGTGTTATTTAAAACATTACTGATTAATTAAGTCGTGTTTCCAAGCCGTATTTGAATAAATCACAAACCGAGGCGATATGGACATGTAATCTTAGATAATGTAAAACTGACAACGTTTCTGGCATCCAATTTAAGATATGTATCAAAGCACTAGGTGTTTTCAGCTGAGATACAGTCAGATACAAAAACTGAATTGGAATGGTAAATTGGAAAAATCAAACTTACAAATAATCAATGGAGCAAAAGAACACTGATAACCTATGGTTAAACAACGGTAATATAATCAATTCTTCTATCTAAAATATCATACATTTTGTAATCCCCTCTTACACCAAGAAAGGTACTTAAAGAATTAAACAAATTATTTTTTCTCTGGTCCAATAAGAGTGAGAAAATCATTAAAGCAAACTAAAGGAGAATTTCCTTGTAATTTAACAACTTTATTGAATCTTATTGTATATATTTCGACGATATATTCAAAGAAGGAAATATGAATGAAGCCTATATATTAGGTAAATTAAAATCTAAATCTAATTAGATATCTGAAATTCACCGCTTAAAGAAAGCTATTCCAACAATTTGGAAACAAACATTAAACACGAATCATTTAAAAAATCCAATGTAAGAACAGACTGAACTATAGATTTACCGAACAAATTTAAGTTTATGGATAGCACTTCAATGAACAAATGCATAAAATAACTTTTAATTTGCAAGAAATCACAAAACCATATACACAGAACTTGATGAAACGCATATTGAGTGGAATTTGGTTAATTTTAATTTTAATAAAAAAAAAAAATCATAATCGAAACAAAACTTTTAAGTTCAAATTATTTCATAGAATAACAGCTACAAATATAAATTTTAACACTTATAAATAAATACAATTTAATCCAATGTGTTCCGTGTGAAATGAAATGGAAGTTTTGGATCACTTTTGTATACAGTGTAAATAAAAATAAAACTTCTGGAATGTTATAACTGGTATATTCCAGAGATGTACTTTTAACCATTCATTTAAATCACTTAAATATATTGTTACAGGAAACAAAGTAAACAGTAAAAAATACTATGATATCAATATACTGCTAGCTTACATTGGATTTCGTATAAATCATATTATGATAAGTGATAGTCGAATGAAGAATATAGACATACTTAACAATCTGAATGTGACTTTAGAGACGCTTGATTTAAACAAACACAACAAACATAACAAAACTCATGATATGATAACTTTTTTTTCGAAAAGCTAAAACGTTATGTAGAACGCTAGTGTTTTTCTTCTTTTTCCTTTATTCCCCGTTGTTTTCAGGCAATTAATAGTAACTCGATTGTTCTACTTTTTCGCTTTTGTAAGTAGACATCGTGAAAACTCCATAACTTCAGCTAGAATATGACTCATTAAGGATTTCTATGTTCATATAGATATCCTTTTACAGTTACACTATATCTCACTATAAATATATATAACTGTATATAGTTTACTATATCTTGTTTATGTTGTTGTTTTTTGTCCTTTTTTCTTTCTTTTTTGTGTTTTATAGAATAATTTCTTCTAATTTTCTTACTTTTAAAATTTATTAAAAACAATCAATTTGAATATTATACATCTTTAAAAATGATATAAACAACAGTTTGTTTTATTTTAAGATACACACACAAACACAAATATACAAACAAAGAGTTTAAATACGTATTGAATATTTAAATGTTTATTGTCTGAAATGTACTCCGATTTGTTATCGAGATACCCATAATATTTGTGGTACAATGTGTGTATATATACATATAGATATCTATATTACCTACTAACAGGCCATTGCAAATGGTTAAAAAAAGATGAAAAAATCATTTTATGCGATCATTGTCTTTGTTCTTGTCCAATTACCAAATATAGTGCAACGGTGTTACGCGAGTCTTATTTAGTCGATTTTACCTTTGTTTGTACTCGTCGTTCTCCGGTGAAGGTCATTATTAATTGCGCATGAAATTAGTCAATAATGCAGACATTAAAACACGCCATTAAAACTCTCATTTTATTTAAATACTGCATTTTTGAAATGAATTTTTATCTAAGCATAACTATAACTACGTAAGAAAACATATTTTGCTATAGACTTCGGTCATATTCATTTTTGCGAGAACATAAATCGGACGACCATGAGGAGTATGCGCGAGGTATCGTTATCAAAATCCATGGTGGAATGTTTATTACAGCTGATCACGAGTCAATAATTACGCGACGTATAGCGGAACAAAGATCCGTTGATATCTGAGACGATTATACAAGCTACATGAGACAAGTTTTAGACGCGCTGTTGAAATAAAGGGTGATCAATAGTTAGGAGTCCATACGCCCTGGTGACCGGCCCTTAGGATGCGCTGGGAATAAATAACCACGTATAGGATGTTTGACTGATGGTTCCTTGCTTTTTGACATTGTACTCGTGATTTTATTAAACCAAATGTGACTTGTTTCCAAATTAGTATTCATATTTTTGTCTGACTTATCTTTACTTGTGTTATAACATTAATTCTTCTAAGAATATAACGAGAGATACACATAGTATACTATCCGTTAACAGCTTATAGCATTTTTGCCGAAGTGTCATAGAACCACCACATGAGGTATGTATAAACTGAATATGGTCAGATTGAGCATGAGACAACACTCCATAGCTCAGCAGGATCCTTAAGAGCATCAGGAGATTACGTCTGGTTTAAAGAAACTGACGGAGCGATACAACTACATGAGTGATTCTAACTACTTTGGTGTACATGTAACCTAGTGATGACCTGTTGGACAGCATTTTCAAATTAGACATAAGTATCTACTTTTAAGATCCTGACAATCGCGGTTATTTCATGTAATTAATTTAGAATGATGATTTCTAGGTCTGAATTGCGTTAAATGTCCAAAGGTCATTCAATTGCAACTCCTGAAAATTATGAGATAATTTATGTTTGTAAATAAAGTTTTAAATATACATTTTTCAGCATCAAAGGCACGGAAAAAAAGCTAGTCCAGTGTGTTGAGGTCTTGGTCAACGTTTAACATAAATTTAAGCAATATGCTCTCATTTCTAGTGAGATACTGGATGTTAGTTAAACTGAAATTGACCATAGTTTGGTAGGATGTCCAAACAAATGCAGATTGTTCAGATTAAGATGAAATGTCAATTTATTTGCATTACTTGTGTGTGTGTATATATATGCCATATATGTGTACATATATACAGACGGAATTATTTATGTGCGACAATTCCGTCTGTTACAAAAAAAAATGAAATGAAAATATAACGAGGCACAAATAAATCAATTCATAAAACGTTACATATGAAATGTGCGAGTAATTGTATGTAACTATTAATATTGATCAAAGTACAGTACAATTACTTAAAGTAGGTTGGTTAAGTGTTTAAACAGGTTAAATGCGTCACACTTCAGAGCCCATATAATACACTTATAAATGCATGTATATATGTGTATCCCTTTGAATACTATGCGTTATATATACTTGAAATCTTAGCTTCACTCAAGTAAGCTACGAAGATCTCTGGTAATAGACATGATTCTTGCGTTCAAATGAGGAAATTTATGACAGTCGTTCGATAAACACTTTGATAAATACCCCTAGTGTATGTTAAAGCTGTTTTGTGTGTGTGGCTTTGGCCTTATGTAATTGAACGGGGTTTATGTTTAAGCGTTCGACTACTGGACTTGTGTCTGCAGTTTTTTCATATTCATTGTTAAAGTGAATACTATCAAGGGCCGAATGCCTAGTCGAAATGGGCCTACGATTGTTCACGGACTGATACCCAAAGACTATTTAAGACGGCATCTTATGACAAATATACCTTTCTGTAATTTTGTATTGTATCCAGATCACCCAAAGTAAAGACTCTTCTGAGGAGACAGCAGAATAATAGAAACAGAATCCGATACAATGAATCTTGTTGCGAGCTATTGTCATAAGTGACTGGAAACACGTGTCTTTCTGTAGTGAAATGCTTTTAGTAGATTGTTTAAAGATAAAAAGATTATATCCATTGAATTGGCCCACAAAGTAAAAAGTATCTGGGTAAAGAACAACTTACTGCCAGGTTAATAGCTAAATATGAAATAAACATTGGCGGCAAAATAGTATTCATGTCTTCAGAATTCTGTAATATACTGTCTATGGATCCTATAAGACATTATTTTGCGCAAAAAATGTATGCTATATTTTGACGTTATCAATGTTGACGTCATTTGATGTTGACGTCATTTCCTGTTCATTATATACATTACAACCTGATGAAGGCCGAATGGCCGAAACGTTGTTTCATAAATAAATAATTTGTGTTGAAGTTGGACTTCTTTAATTATCACCGTAATATACTGTCAAAATTTACATCGTTTCAAAGATAAACTTGCTTGATTGATTATCTCTTTTAAATGCATTTTATGAAAAAGAGATATGCATTATTCTAGCACACCGGATAGGCATTTCCGGTAAATTCAGCCGTGCTGGAAAACTCCATCTGGCATCCCCCCCATGCCAGATGAGTCACGCGCTGTGACGTAATACTTTCAATTTATTTTATTAAACACTTAATGTAACCATAGTTATGAGATTTCAATAGATGAGTTCCATTAACATTAACTTTACAAAAATATTCCTTAAAAACAAAACAAAATAACCCTTAAAAGACGTGAAAGCGAAGGAACTTATTGACGTATGCAGTGAATACAAATTACTGCGCGTCATGACGTCAGTAAATATCATCGCACACGCTTTTTGGTGAAATGTACAAAAACGCGCTTTCTTATGTAGTTTCTTCACAAAAAATGTAATTTAAGGTATGCTAGAAAAAATATCTATCATGTGTGTCCGTTCCGGATAGAAAAATCCGACCCTCGGGCACGCTGCGTAGCCGGTAACTCGGCAAGCCTCGTTACCTGGCAACGCAGGCGCCCTCGGGTCGGATTTTTCTATCCGGAACGGGAACACATGACAGATATTATTAGACTGTATTGTTTGATTAAAAGGCAAAATAGAGGCATTCCCTCTTCGAAATACAGTTATTTGTCAGGACAAGTATATTCCGAAACAAATCTTGAGCACATGTACTTGTGATAACATTATCAACAACAAACAAACCTAAACTGCATGATCATTTCAATGGTGATTTTCTTAATGAATATAATGCGAAAACAAATGGACAAGTTTTATCTGCATCAAATCAATATTATCGCTAGGTTCATACTCTTTATTTTACAGCCAACACAAAAAACGGCCGGTCATTTGAAAATGTGTCCTATCGATTTTTGTAATAAGGTTATACTGTAAATCAAATAAAACAAATGTATAACATATTAAGGATAAACATGTCCGTACGGAAAATTTTCCAGACAATGAATAAAATACACCAAAAGTTACGCGCCCTTCTTTGCCCTCAAGCACTGTAGAAGGTATTCATTTTTTAGTCATTCAGGATCATCAAATACGTTTTGATGATTTTGTTTTGTTTTTTAACATCCGCTTAAGACTGTGTGTCCTGTGGGATGTTGACAGTGATGCACTATCCACAACTTTAAACCAAGCCACGAATGTTGTCTTGACAGTTGTTGTATTTAATGGATGTCTTTGTAATAAATTATTCACATAGTTTTGAAATGATTAAATCCATTTTACTTGATAAATGATCAAAAAGCGTTCCCGGGATAAAACATGTTAAGCATAAAAGCAAAGTTGTGTTAAAGTGAGGAGTTGGGTCTTTTAATATTGAATTGAATTACGCTTTGCAGGGATATTTAAAGAAGGCCGCTATTGGCGCTATATGAGTGTTCTGAAGGCATTAATCTGTTGTTGAAAAAGTTGCTATTCTATTCTCATACCTACACCGACAATTTAAAAAAGAAAGAAATACAATATGGTCTCAAATTTAAAGTAGTATGAGGATGTTCTACGAAGTTGTTTGAATGACAAGACATTCCTCTCTGTCAAAGTTAAAAACGAAGTTTTATCAGTTTAATTGTGATGCCCAAAAGGATACATACGTAGTTAACATAGATCAATACTAATTTATATATTTCAGATGGTATTATGAAGGTTTTTAACGGATGTTATATGCGGTTTTGTTTTATTTGTTATTCTTAATAAACACCACAAATAGTTGGAATCGACCATGAAATTAGTCCCGTGTGTATTTATTGTCCAACTTATTTCTTGCCGTTTCATACATCAAGAATTGAACATTCCTCTAGCGACATCCAATGTCCTTTATTGAACAACAAGAATGGTGAAGATCCCCAGATATATGGCGGTTTACGCCGATTAAGGGACCAGCGTTCTCGAAGAGCATCAATATTTGTGTTTATTTTGCTTTAATTCGTAAATTAACCGATTGGACATGGAATGAATATAAGCTTTATTTATGTTCAGAGATGGGTAAACCTATTGTTGGTTGGTGTGCATTGTCTTTTATCAAATATCTTAATTTAAACCAAAATTGTAGTGAAAACGTTGAATTTCAAACATTTAGCTGAACGCATTTACTTGACCTGCTGTCGTTAAAAATGGGTGTACAAATATTTATTAATAAAATACGATAACGCGTATAACTTAACCAATGAGTCGCCATCGACAAACATTGCAAGCAAATAAATACAAATAAAGCTAATGGAGAACATTTATGTTCAATTCCTTTTACCATATGGTACAATCTTCTTCAGTATATTTAAGATATAATTATCCTGATAATGCACATATAATCATATAATCATATCGTTTTAGAATGTAATCAAATTATCCATTATTGAATAAAACAACGTTCTGTGAATTCTACTTAAATCAAACTAAAGCGTAAAAGCGATTTTAACGTTTGCTAAATAAATAAAATACTACAAGGAAATTAACAGGGACAAACCTAGAAGTCGATCATTCAAAAATAAACCACACGTCAAGGGCCCATACTACAATAACCTAGAGACACAAACTTATAAACACCACATGCATAAAAAACACAAACGTACTACAAACGCATCAAAATATTTTACCAATAAATGATTTGATTACTGACTTGGAACTGTCAGTAAAGTACGAGTTCACAAAAACACGAGTCATTTGGGACTAAATCTAGAAGTTTGTATGGGAAAGCCAAAAACAAAATATGTTCATATGTTACTCAAAATTTGCTAAAGATCACCTAACGAAACTACTATCATGCCCTCGCATGGGCCTTTCATTTTGGAAAAATTATGTAGTGACAATATTGACACAATCCATATTTGTCCAGAGTTACAAAATAACAATAATCCAACTCAATTGATCAAGATGCGTTTACCACTAATATTGCCAATGGCCATAACGTTGTACTTATATTGCCAATGGCCATAACTTTGTACTTATATTGCCAATGGCCATAACTTTGTACTTATATTGCCAATGGCCATAACTTTGCACTTATATTGCCACTGACCATAACTTTGCACTTATTTTGCCAATGGCCATAACTTTGTACTTATATTACCAATGGCCATAACTTTGTACGTATATTGCCAAAGGCCATAACTTTGCACTTATATTGCCAATGACCATAACTTTGTACTTATATTGCCAATAGCCATAACTTTGCACTTATATTGCAAGTGGCCATAACTTTGCACTTATATTGCCACTGACCATAACTTAGTTATATTTAGTTAAGATTAAACATTATGTATTTAACAACGAATGTGAAGAAAGACTTATACTATGTCACTTTTTCTGGCAAGAGAGGGTGGTCTTGTGTGGTGGTGGAGACCAGAGTACCCGGGGAAAACCCACTTGTCCGACTTGGTGACCACAAACCAAACTCACATGCTGAGTAAGGCCGGGAATCGAACACAGGACGCCTTGGTGAGAAGCGAGTGCGCTAACCACTGCGCTAGAACTCTGCTCTTTTAGGCAATATAATTCATGTAAAAAATTCGATTTCACACGTTCTAATTTATCTTAACATATCAGAAGCGATATCGTACTTCAAAGGGTTTTCCACCGTGCAATATGGTACTCCAAGCTTTTATTGATAGACAAGTTATTAATCTTATGGTTAACTGTGTGTTTCATCTCGTGTGCTTATTATTTGTGTTTGTTTCATGCTTTTCGGTGTTTTAGTGTTGAAATAGCTGAGGAGTACAACGTAAGTACAACTCACTGTTTGTGTTTATCGAAGTATGATTTATTCAACAGTCCCGTTTTCAAGTTAAGAAACTAACGCTTACGCTCACAGTATTGAGAAGAAAATTAAATGTCGTAATTTCCGGTATGACATCATTCATTTAAAATGTTTTCCGTATTAATGCCATTTGAATATCACTTTTAATGAATTATAACAGCTGTTTCTTTATATAATATCGAAAAATGGGTTCACGATTTTCAAATAAAACTTTCGGATTTAATCAAATTGAAACCGCTTATTATAAAAGCTAAGAAAACGTTCTTAACAATTGACAATAACATTTTATTATATAAAATATGTTATATGCTAAGAATTTGAAACTCATAGGGCACCAGTTGTTTTGATTTCCGCGAAAATAAATTAAAATGACTCATCGCTCCTAGGAGTCTTCATGTATCAAATATTCGGTTTGAATTTATCAATGGACTTAACAAAATGATGATTAAAACAGACAACTGAAATGACGGAATCCCTATTATAAGCATGTTTTACACGTTAAGTTAATACTGCAGAAATTGCCCTTTTACTATATGGTGTATACATGTTTATATTAAGAGTAAAAACCGTTTTCCTGGAGCAAATGCCAATGAATAACAAATCTCGTTACTATTTTCTTTACCAAACTATTTCCTAGATGCAATTATGCAATTGATAATAAATCACATTAAAATTATTACTTTTCAAGACATATTGCATGCCAGCGACAAGAATTTATATGCAAATGCAAACGAAGAGAGATATATATATATATACGTCTATGAAAATAGCTCCAAAGCATAAGCGTATCGATGCAAACCAAATAAATACAATATGTTTCCCGACGCATAGCAGATTTAACGTGACAATAATAAACAAAAGGCGGAATGGCTCTTATCAAATGTTTATAAATCCAAGATAATTCGAGAAAACTGTATGGAGGTTAAATTTAAAAACAACTACTCTAGTATTGGCTACATTATGAAAATTACGGGCAGACTATTACTTTTAAAAAGTATGTTATCATTTATAATAACCAAAAACGTTCTTATACGCCGTTAATCGAAATTTGGAGTGGTATTTCATGAGAATACCATAATAAACACGAAAGGGTAAACAAAGGTCTAACGAATAAGACTAATGGAAATTTATATTTGATTTTTTTTCTCGTTGTTCAAATTAAAGGGAATATGTCCTTGTTGGAGAAAAACGTCACAGTTGATATTGAATCTTCTCACTTACAGGGCTTACCTGAATGTCTCATTCAAAGTACTCTAAACGACCGAATTACCAAACGATACACAAAATGGAAAGTTTAAAAGCAGTTCTAGTAAATATATATATGAACGCCATCATAAATGCATTTCAAAAGAAACCCATTCATGTAAAAAGATACATGATTTGTTTCTTCTCGCCACATATCCCCCTCGAGCTCATTATGGCCTTGACCTCTTCGGAATATTTTCGCAGAATGGGATGGGTAACATTCATGATTATCGGGGTTTGCGTGCTTAAAACATATTTTTTAACATGTTTCAAAAAAAGTATTTATTGTCCCTCTAAATTATCTAAGATTGTTGTTCTAATTATTATATAAAAGCTCAATTTGTTTATGCAATAATAATCCAATACCTGGTTTGAAAGACAAGGGATTTTATAACTCATGTTATGTTTTAAACCTATACTCCAGCAATGAAACAATGACAAGAATTGGCAAGAATTCTGATTTGTGTCTTAAAAAAGATATCCATCGTAAAATTCTGGTGTAAAGATGGCAGGAAATGCCTGAAAAAGTATCATGTATAAAAATTGTCTGAGGTAATGTGGCAGAAACGTTTATTAATATTAATCAATTATTCGGAACACCTCGGCCTTAAGATGAAAGTTGTATTATTCAGTTTAAATTTATCTCCGGCAAAGTGTATTATTGCATATATATTAAAATTCCCAAGAGCAAAGTCATTAAATTTAACTGCTAAATTGTAATTACTTCGCGATATACTTGCAACGTAGTTAAATGTGAAGATTTCTGACATTGTAAACCGTCCATATATATCCAATGTAACTTTCAATGGAATATTGCCGGCTTGATCCAAATGTTAAAAATTGTTACTATAACACTAACAAAAGCTTTTGTCTTACATATTGCTCTGCATAGCATGTTATATCTTATTATTGATAATTTTAAATATGTAGATGATCTGATATACATTTGGACTTCAGGTTTTACTCTCTGACTTAAGTACATGCTATATGCCAGTTAAATTAATCATATTTGTTGTGTGTTGTTTGTGGAGCTTTTTGTTGTTCCGTGTTTGTGGATGTTTGTGTTGTTGTTTTCTATATTTGGCTTTGATTCTGTTTCATTGAACGGTGTTTGTGTTTATTCTTTCGACTTCTGGATTAGTTTCTGTAGTAGTCTATATTAGTAATGCTAATGCGACGCTGATCTGTCCTATAGTTTTTAGCCAAGAAGCCACGAATGGAAACATGACTAATAGGAAGCAGATGCAGTTCAGTAGCATACCATGTTTCAGGTACCTGGATACTAGCGTTCTTAAGTTATTGTACAAAATCGGATTTTCTGCTCAAGGTCACTAAGACCTTAATCTTAGACCAACTGACGTCAAAAAGGTGCATGTCATGTTTGAGGTCTCTAAGCCTAAGGGTTTTTCAATTATTGATAGTATTTTTAACTAAACGGTCACAAGAACCTTGATCTTTGACCCACTGACCTCAAAAACAATAGGGTTCCTATGCTGGTTATGACCAACCTGTCTACAAAGTTTTGAGGTCCCATGGCCATAGCATTCAGATATTGATCTTCAGATAAACCGACTTTCAGATTAAGGTTACCACCAACTTGACCTTAATCCAATGAACTCAAAAATTATATGTTTCATATAATGGTTATGACAATTTTACTACCATGTTTGAGGTCCATGTGCCAATGCTTATGTATTCAATGTAAATCTTATAACCACTGAAATATCTACGACTATGACCTTTCACCTATTGACCTTAAGCCTATAGAGTTTATATCATGGTCATGACCATCAGACCTAGAAAGTTAAAGGTCCCTGGGCCTAAACGTTTTTCATATATTTATCGGAAACCTATTATCAGCTGGAAGAAATCTTAAAGTCACCACGACACTGACCTTTGGCAAATTGATCTCAAATAAACAGGCTTTGTCTGGTGGTCATGACTCGCCTACAAAGAACCCTGGGCCTTAGCATTCTTCAGACATTCATCCAAAACCGTGGAGACTGATGGACGGACAGACGATCAGATTACTAAATACCACCCTTTGGAGCAAAAAAAAACACATGTGCTGTAATACTAACAAATACAAACTTAATGTTGATGATTTTAGTAATGAGTTAAGTGTGACACAAGGTTTGGATGAATAAGGGAAATTGTATACTTTTCAAGTTTATAATGGGTATTATAATAAAAGCAGGTGCATGTATGAGAAACGATATTCAAAGTAATTATAACACGTTTAATGGAGTTTATTATCACAAACAACACATACTTGTTCACACAACAATAAACATGAATTCAATGTTTTGAATAGATAACTGTTTCTTATTGACATAAATGTTAGACATATAACAGAACAGACCAGAGTAGCACATAATGTTTATACAGCATATCGATATATTCAAATCAGTATACAGTTTAAGCAATGCAACCGGGCCCGTATTATAGACGCATCTAATTTAATTTTAAATATTTATACAAAATTATCAAACAAAACTTAAAATGACATGAAATGCAAAACCCCATCGAATTAGAACTACAGGCTTGCGTTCAAGTGTTAAATGATTTGAGGCATCGAGGGTGGGAAAATCGTTTAACAGCTTTTGGATATGTTCTTCAAAGAAAAGCAGTGACATCTGAAAAATTCCTTAATTGACTATTCTTTCAAAAAAGAGAAATATATATATGTAACGTCTTAAGATTACCTTAAAGAAATATGAAATAGGCTTAAGAAAAATAACTTGAAATCTTTCCATCCAGGAATTTTGTGAATGCGATTTAGTTGTTAACACCATCTTTTCATTTCTTTGTACCTCACCAAATGCAACCGTGAAAGCGGCATTGTTGAAATAAATTGTCCATATTCAGCAAGAAATATGACATTAGCTGCGGCATTAAATGAAATTCCAGATTTCTACTTTTTTATTTAAAAGAAACACGCTTGTATGCCCAGATTCAATGTCAACTGGTGGTAACTGGGAGCAATTTCTGCGAATTCATTGCATATACAGGTTAAGACACACATGTTCAAAGATTTCCGCAACAAATTTTAATTATGTCTGAAATGTATTGCCAATTCAATTAGCATATTTTTGATTTCGATGAGTAAGAAAATGAAAATAGTTTTTAAGTGTTACCAGTGTTATCAATGTTCAATTCACGAAGATTTGCGAACTTTCATTTGCATAGTAATATTTTTTTATTACTTTCAGCTTATTGGAACATAAGTTTTTATATAACTGCTTTGCTAGGTTGATCGGATTTACGTAGAAAGTGGCATAAACTCCCCTGTCAGGTTCTGAAGAGGAGTCCTCCTGGAGTCCGGTATGGAGATGAGCCAGGGAAAAAGAACCATTCCTTCACTCAAATCCATATATAAATCATATTAATATACTGTGTATATATATATGTTATAAAGCTGTAATATTTTTGTTCGCGTACTTTAATTAAACTCCCCAGTGTGACATTTTTGCTAAAAACATGGTCTTAGCAGCACTAGATTTAAATCACCTGAATGGTATTTTATTTACAGTTTGGTTTAATTACCAGGTCTTTTGTAGAACGTTCATTCGTATAAAGTCATTAAAAACAAAACCAATTGCTCAAACAAAGTCTCGATGCTAAATCATATATTTATTATATTTTAAAACTGTCTGACTTTGTTATACAAACTTCCCGGGAAACACACACACTAATTGGTTTAAACATTTTTTTCAGAGAACATTCAAATACCATAGTATACGCACTACTTGAACTGGTTGAAGATAAACAACTTATGAGGGACCTTTCTAATTTTTCCTTTCGTAGGGAGTTCTTTACTCATCATGTTGAAGCAACCCGTTTAAAGGCAAACCCGACCGATCCTTAACAGTGAGATTGTTTGCATACATTATGTATCATGAAATACACTCGAAAAGTTACTACTTACTAATTAACTGTTAAACCACATATATTTGTAATAATTTTTATATGTCAAATATTTCATTCAGTAAATGGCGACTGGTATGATTTGGTCAATGAGTTCGTTTGAACATAAATGCATTAATACAAAACTATTGGTGAGCGTTGTTAAAATGCTTGCACTAAAACACAAGCGAATAATAAACTTTAAAGCTACACTCTCACAGATATACCATTTTTACAACTTTTTTATTTTTTGTCTTGGAAAGAGCAATTGTTTGGGTATATTTTTGCAAACCAATTATATATTATTGCTGACAAAAATATTTTCTTTCGAAAATAATGTTTTATGGCTTAAACCGTTACTAAAGGTTTAAGAAAAATGCATTTAACATCAATTTTTGAACTTAAATATAAAAATCTGCAATCTAATTTTTGTCAGCAGTCTTATATAACTGGTTTCCATATATTTTCGCAAAAATTGGCTCGTTCCAAGACAAAAAATAAAATATTTGTCAAAAAGTTCAATCTGTGTTAGTGCAGCTTTAAAATATAATCACGAAGAACTATTGTCATTGGCGGTCAAATAATTGCATACAGTAACTAACCTGCCATGTGTCATTTTCCCACATTTCAAAACTTTGCTGACATTGCGTCGTTATTGAGTTTCTAGGGTAATTCGGTCAGCTTTAGTACCGATGTTTATCCATAATTGAAACATATTGTCATTTTAAAACCTTACTTAGTAGTTATAAAGAAATTTGCTAGCGGCTGAACTGTTTCGTTTTTAGGAATATTGGAGTAGTAGTTGCGCATCTTTTAAGACCAGATATCGAGTTTAACCACAAAGCTTTCCTCCTTTCTGCTATTCGCCAGTGTGACAATGTTTGCCTATACTGACAACTGGAATTGTTCTATTGGTATTGTTTAAATGACGCTGTAAGCCCTGAACACAGCAGTTATTATAGCAGTGTTTGCAAGTGGTGACCATACTATTTCGATGGGTTCATAGTCAGGTAAGACGTTCATTTTTGCTTTAAAATTGTTTGATATCGCCGCGTTTTTGTTTTTGTTTATAAAAGTTGACATTAAAGTACAGACTGAATACGTTTTTTATACAATATATATATTATATAGTTGTTTGTACTAACAAGTTAAAAAGTTGTTTTTTTAAACAGAGACTAGCATAGCCTATATTTGGTTCCACAATTATAAGAACTAGATTTCAAGTCTTTCATCACGTTTTTATTAGGAAGCTTGGTAAATTTGCAAAATGGCATAAATGAAAATATTTATGAATTTTATTATGCAAATAGTTAACGTTTATGAGAAAGACAACACCTTTAATTGCTTACGTAAAGCAGATCAAAAGGAAGAAACAAACATTTTTTTCACAGCCGAAATTTAATACATAGTTTGCATTTACACCTTGTTTCGTAACCAATTCCCTATTTCATGACAGTGTGACTTAGGTATACATGTGGAAAGCTCAACTGTTCCCTTAACAAGTTATATTAACAGTACACTCTCAATATTTTTCACAGGCATTATGTTTAAGAAACATGCCCACTAAGTATATTGGATATTGTGTGATACCATTCTTATATGATCTGAGTATGCCCGAGTTCTTTACATCGTTGATTGGTCATTGATGTGCAAATCACTGATTATTCGCACGCTCACGATCCGGTGATAGTTTCAAACGGATTTATTTGAAATAATTTGCATATCACTGATGATTTCTATTTGCAATTAAAACAGGAAGTCGTTTTGCACGAGTCCTAGCATTCATTATTTGCTTTGATTTAATGGAATGTGTTCCTATGTTGCACATGTATAAATAGGGTATAAATGATACGGGCACCTTTGTTAACACACAATAACGCATCAAATTTCTTTAATTTATATCTTTTAAATATTGTTTGAAACAAGACATATTGTGGGTAAAAAAAGGTTTTGAACGGTTTAAAACCTTATACACCATAAGAAGTAATGAGTTTGTACAAAATCTACTTTGCGAAATATACAAGCAGTAATGAAATATAAGTCATGCCAATATGACAAAATATATACTGAAAGTATAAAATAGTTAAGTTTTAACTTATAAACATTACCTTTCAAAATTCGTTACTTACACAAGAATTCGTTACTTACCGGTTGTGTCCTCAAGATGTCTAGGCTTGTTATGAATTAGGAGATCACGCAGACAGTCCGAAATGATATTTTTACATCAAATTGATAATTACAAAAAGAATTTGATATTGTGTGGAGACTTTTGCATAATTATTTTGTTTTTATCATTATTTGTGTTGCACGCACAAGTATTTTTATTCGAGATATTTACATACATTCCCGCTTTATACGCCTTCTATATTTGCAGAAGATTACTCAGCTTTATAACATTCGCCCAGACAAAGTTTATACAAATGTTATAGTTTTTAGTGAACTGCCAAAATATAACAACGTCTAGGCAATACAGATAAAACGTAATTTTCCCATATCGTGGCCTGCAGCGGATCGTACAGCCTTGTTCAAAGAAAAAAATTTAAGACGAATGTGATTGATACACTTTTAATCCTGATTTGGTCAATACCTAATTTGATTAAAGATAGCTGTCCATGTTTGCCGGAACTAAGTGTATGGGTTTTGAATGCTTGCCGGAATTGCCCCATCATTCTGACTACAATGAAGCTAAACAGTGTATACCCAAGGTTATGTGTTTTAGAAAAAATACATACTCATGGAATCATGACGCAAAAAACAGTTGAACACCAGTTGTGTAATAATTAAACAGGAGTATAAGGACGATGTAGTTGTCATGATTCGAGAACATAATAGCATAATGAAATTCCTTTATAATTCAGATAAATCAATACAAGAACATACCCTGATCAAAATGTCTGCTTTCAAAATATCCAAAGACAAGATATTATTGGAAAAAGTACAATACAAACAAACAGATTATCCCTACAAAGAACGGTTATTTATATCACAATTGACAGTTGTTTGTAAATACGTCAATATTAGATTGTTTACTTGACACTATCAATGTATATGGATATGATAGTGCTACTAAAAATGATCGGTTCCAACCGGTAACAGCTATAAACTCTATGTAAAATAACAGTAAGCCTTATGAGAGCTAATATCAACTTCAATTACAACTGCAGCGAAAATTCACGCAAATATTCGGATAATAAAAATTACGTGACGGTCAGTAAATGCATCATCAGCATTGAAATGCTTAAATTTGAAACTGAACCACCCGATACCAAGATCTCAGGGGACACCCGTAGCGTATTATATGTATACGACTTCTTTCACTTCATCAATCGTCCAATACAATTACAGAAAAAAAGCATTTAAAATTTAAATGTTAATTTTTCACAATGTTGAACAACTCAAATAAAGTCTTTTAAAGCGCTAACCATTAACATGAGGTCATAGAAATAGATGTAACATCCACTTAGCTAAACATATAGCACATATTCGTGAATAGTATATATATGCAGTACGCATGCAGTTGAAGAAACTAAACCGTTTTTGCTGGACAATTCCTGCTTCTTATCTGCACGTACACAGTTTTAAACGTACCATATTTTGTATAAAAATATATATGATAAGAAGCGATCGATATAATACTTGTAACCGAAAATCATTCAGATTCAAAATTCTTCAATTTTAAATTGTAAATTTAGGACATTTGTATTTTACAGAAAACAAGCAAGTGTCAACTGATCACTAAGCCACAGGATATGTATGACATTAAATACTAGTCTGTTAATGCGTTTTCTTTCAATTTATTATATTAATATTCTTTTACGAAAAGCCCATGCAAAAGAGTTTGTAAAAAGGAAAATACGAAAAAAAAGTCTCAGTCTCAGTCTCAACTCATTTTATCACTTAACCTCAAAAGTTTGTCAAAATCTTATTTGGTGTTGCCATTTTTAACAGCGCCCTCTCTCACAAAATATGTTGATTTAAGTTGATATTTATCGATATGTATCGCATGTATAAAGAAATGGTATACATCTTTGCATGCAAATTCTATGGCTGATGGCAACATGTTTTGATTGAAACTAACGCAGAAAATATAATAAATAATTAACTGGAGTTAAACAAAACAGCAAACATGGAAATACTCATTCACCAAGCGGGGAAAATGCAAATAAAGCAGCATTGTTTCCTTGTTTACAACAATGTAATATAAAAAGCTATTCATGTTTTATTCACGTTGTTAGCCGCGCGTTCAGTCTGTTATCAATCAAATGTCAAGAATGCTTACAAATCTCATCCTTCGCTTCCTACTGATTGTTTAGCATTGAATGAATTTGTTAAACAAGGAAGTCTATATGTTAAGAATTATCCATCATGCTTATATTTCTACTAAGATATTCAGAGCGATTTTCTAATATAATACAAATGTTCGATTTTCAAAAAGATAATCGGCACCAATTGTTTTTAGGTGACGTTGATTGTTGTTACATAGATAATTATCTAAATTCAGATGTGGTTTACCCATTCGAGAGTAGCTTATACCATGTAAACAGGCAGTTCTATCTATTTGTGTGTTGGTTTGCATACCACTCTTTTAAATTAAACATATGCATTATTATTCACTTGTGATATGCCATGAGTGCGAGTCTCTAAAGCAGAAGAGCATTATAACAGACATATATATTTACAAGATCCATAAACTCACTAAACTCAACTTTACTCATTTGGCCATATAGTCCCATTCCGACCAATCTTAATAGACTTCCAGATTGGAATAGAGCTTTGATTGGCAAGAAAATACATACCCATACCGCTATGAACTGTCAAGTTACCGAATAGTTGTAATATTGGGCAAAAGCGTCGTGATGAAGAGTACTTTGTTCATTTTAATTAAAGCTACTGATTTCATTATTCTCAACGTGTTTGAAAAGAAGATTCAAATACATTATAATTTCTGAATTTAGCTTCATTAAGTAAAACTACAGTAGACAATGCCATGATCGATTTGTACTCATCATTATTTCGATGAGGTTATAAAACCATTACCTAGTGGATTGAGATTCCAGTTGATCAGTTCAGAGAAGCATCGAACAAAATATTGAAAAAAGATTTGTACAAGGCATGCAGTACCGCAATACATTTCGCCAGGCTCGATGAAATAGTCCAAGGGAACATAAAAAAATAAAAAAGATAAATGACATCGATGCAAACAAATGCCATGCCTGTACATGAGCTTCGTAGTCGAAATCGTCGTCATCCAAACATGTCCTTCCTAGGCATGCCATTCATGGGCAAGGGCTTTGCAATTTGAGACGTCGACTTCCGAACATGCCATTGATGCGAACGGGCTTTACAATCCGAGACGTCGACATCCGGACTCGCGATGCTTTACAGCCTCATACGACGACAGCCAAACATGCCATTGCTTGTAAGGGACGAAGTCCAATACCTAGACACGCACACTTACCATTCCTAGGCAAGGGGATTCGACGTCCAATACCTAGACATCCACATATGCCATTCCCGGGCAAGGGCTTTGCAGTCTAATACGTCGACAACCAGTATCGGACAGTAAAACCCTTGCTTGGGTTTCGGCGATTTTTACTACCGATTTAAGATTGAACAACGACTACGTCCATCGATTTGTGGATCGAATATTTCATCATCAAAATTCAATTAGCCTGCAGGATGGGTTCACAAGATTAAAAAGCCGACATTATAAAGCCTATTTCGGGTGGACAAAATATATAATGACTGCGCAGTACATGACAATCTGTGAACACTATTATACCCATTCAGTCGTATACCGATACTTCTTTGACATGGGCTAATATCAGGACATTTAAAAGATTTACAAAGAAAAAGGACAAAGAAAATGAAGCAGCACAAAGACAGACGTGTGTTTATGTTTGGCTCGCCGGCAACTCTTGCAGCGGGTGAGGGATAACTTAATTGCAAAAAGGCATTTATTTCTGTAAAGTCACCTTTAATATATTTTTCTCTTACACAGTGCCACTCTGATCTAAATATCCAGTAAATCAAATGATCAGTGAATTTTGTTACAATTATAACTGGTGCAAAGTGAGAGATAATGTTTATGTGGATCTATGATTTGGCTATACAAAGTTGTGATTGAGCGCCTACCTTGAAAGGGAAACAGATGAAGAACAACCGAAATCGAACTGTACAATTACGGCAGCGAAACATGCTAACTATTTCAATCATCCTTAAACGCAAAAGAGTACGAATGCGTACCAAACGTGAGTGCTAAACATCAATCATTATATCAGCGTTTTGTCAATCATTATGCTCATTGCAATTCTAGAGCAATGTTTAACAAGATATGGAAGTTTATGAATAACGTCCAATAGGCCGTTCCTTCTGTGTAGAATAAAACTAAAACTAAAATACCTCAAATTATATTATAAAAAATGCATACTGCTATCACTATTCAGAAATAGCATTCCAATTGGCTTATTTTCCTTAGAGCGATGTACGCCAAATTGTTCAAATTACCTCACGTTTATTGTTTAAATAAACAATAAATGACAAATACAACTCGATATAATAAACATACAATTGAGGAAAACAGTATTGAAGCCGGGTTCGCAAAATGATCTTCTGATATGTATACAGGGAAACGTTAATCTGTATAATAATTATATTGATAAGGGGGTTGGCAAATGGACGCCACGACAAGAACATAATAAAACATCTGTGTTCCTGAAAACCGAGTGTTTATCAATTGATAAAATATAAAGCACATTAAAAAAACTTTCTTCGAAAAGCATAATATCCGGAAAGGATTTATCTGTCTGATAAGAACATGACGACGCACCAACAAACTAATATGTATAAGTATAATTGCCTGATATTATTCCGGTTTCCATAAACTTATTACTTTCTCCTGAGTTCAATTTATGGTTTTCAAAAATCCCGTAGAAATTGTAATTGATTCTGTAAAGGTGACCACTCTAGGAGCTAAGAATTCTTTCAGATTGCAACCTAATGAATGTTCGGCTTTTTGTGGCTTCCTTAGTGGGGATTATATCACCAACCCATCCAAAACGCTACTCGACATTTATGGTCTCCATTTAAGCATCCGATTTAAACAGCTTTTGTCGTTAAAGGCGTTTATTCATTGAGTTAAGAAGCTATTGGGCAGACAGACAGACGGACGGACGGACGGGCGGACGGACGGACAGACATACAAACATACAGACATACAGTTTATATACCCGACATTGTACAAGAACAAGTACAAGGAGACAATCATGTTGTCATTGCGACCGAAAGTAGCATCAACGCCACACGCATGTAAGTCAAATTGAAGTATTAGTCATAACGTTTATTTGAATTTCTTCTGATATCATATAAGCATCAGATAATGAAGAAACAGATGGCCATGTTTTAGACATCGATGATAAGTGTGCTTTTCGTAGCTAGATGACAATATCGTATAGCACAATAGAAAAATTATGCAAGCAAAAATACATCAATTTTGAAACAACCATTTAAACCATTTAACCACAAGGCATGAAATTAATGTTCAAACAGAAAAATTCAAGTTGCATGATGCCAGTTTCCCGGCTAACTGACCGTCTTAAATAAATATTAAAGATTCTATAGCTTCCATCAATGTCGATGTTAAATATTTACTGTTTGAGACGTTTTAATGACAGTCATATGTAAATGTTTGGGGTTCGATAGCTTTCATCAATGTCGATGTCAAACATACTATTTTGGAGACCTATTTTAACCATATTTAGGACAGAAAATGAATGGAGCCTATTTTACAGAGGATTTAAACGTTGCGCTCAAACACCAGTTTAACTTACAGGCACGTAACTATTCTCTCTTGTAAAGCAATGGCATCGGTTATATTAATTAATAGACCAAACTACGAAATGCACAACATGCGAGACACTATTTTCCCCATTGATCGATAGCCATTTGCAGCTAAACTCAATATTTTATGCGTTTATTCAATAGGTGAAAACTGGATTTGTTCATAAATGTGTTTTCTATGGAACCCGTGTCTTTTTCACTACATTCAAATGGCATTGCTGTAAATTGATTACATCTGAAATATAGTCATATGCAATGTTAGTCATATGATAAATACATCTCTTTTCAATAACATAATGTCATTATGATAACGATAATGATTTTCCCTTCACAGCTTTATCTCTTAATCTAGATATCTGTTATCACCGCATTTTGTTGGTATAATTGTAGTGTTACACATAGAGACGTATAATCAGATCTATCACAAGTAGTGACGGTTAAACGTGCTACAACAAGCTAAGAAACAAACAATGTACGGGAATGTGTGCGATTGTTACCCCTAGCTGCGATCCTATATTCGGTCGATGTGTTCTGGCACTACTTTAACCCCCTATGTGTAAGAACGTGCCTAGGCAATTCGACAGATCTAAGCGGAAGTACGAAACTCGAAAGTATCGAGTACATTGAATATCCAAAAACAAAACATCATTTGTCTATGACAGTAATTCGGTCAGTTGGAACTTTTTTGATAAATCAATGTTCAAAACATAGACCGTTAATAAACCTGGATAAATATGAACAGTTTTGGCCTTGTGAGCTGTATAAAATCATCGTTTTCTTACCCCCCTATGTGTTAGAATTGGAGCCTTTATCAGAGGATGATTAGTTGAAACGATCTTATTATGAAAATTCTACATTCCTTTCAACACTCAAGTTCAACAATTAAAGCATGATATTTTTTTAAATGTTAATAGATTAAATTATTAATAACAAAAAAAAAAATATTCTTATGTATTGTATTTTAGATACAAAAACAACATTTCAAGCCAATGAAATCGCCTATCGTTTAAAATTAACAGAAAAGACGTCATAATTCGGTTCAATGCATGTTGAAATCAGTCAGATATAACATATTATGTAAATTCTTGATGACTAAGATGAGCTCTTTTGATTCGCTCGCTCAGTCTTTCTTGATAATTAAGATTTAAAATCAATATGATGTTACTATTACTAAACTTTCCTACTTCATATTTGGTACTTTTATCGCATAGTATAGACTACGTTTTCCTTTACTAACATCTTAAATAGTGGGCATCGAGCACGACATTTGTTCTTTGTGTGTAACTAAATGTTACCGCTGGATAGCTGCCGATATTAACGTTCCCCTAGTGACACTCAATATACTTAACCGACCAACTATACGGATGAATGTCCACAGATGCATGGCGGATCACAATAAGCTACATATCACCATTATCTGACAAAAGCGCAAACTAACCAATTAGAAATTAATTGTTTAGCTTGATTCAACAAAACATTATGTAAATTGAGTTTGAATATTTTGTGTTATTCATAGAAGTCTATTAAACTTCTTGAGTTCATCAAAATATGCTTGAAAATATGAAGAAACCTTAAATACGCTACATAGCACTTCGAAACATTTCACTTCACTCATGAACTCGATTGCTTGAAGCATTGGTAAACATAAAAAAATATAAAATAAAGCAGTCGATGATGTAGAATTAT
Source organism: Mya arenaria (assembly GCF_026914265.1). Lineage (NCBI taxonomy): Eukaryota > Metazoa > Mollusca > Bivalvia > Myida > Myidae > Mya > Mya arenaria. The sequence goes on from NC_069123.1 coordinate 55,002,954, forward strand.
CAAGACTACGTCGCCATAGATACACATTAAAAGTGAATATTTACAAATAAAGTGAGAAGAGAAAAGAGAAATCCATTTATAAAGAAAAATCAAGGCCTCTAATATTACCATTTGATACACTCTTCTTCATTGCACGACAATATTAAATTTAGTAATTGCCCCCGAAAATGTTTATCATAAAGATATATTTATGGTTATGATTAACGTTTTTGTCCATGCAGTATACTAGAAGGATCAGTCAAAGTTTGAATGAAATGCAATGCGTAAAATGGAAGCACTCAACATACGGTTTCTAGCATGATACGAGAACAGAAAACAATAGTAGCGTGATATGGACTGTTCAATCCGAATGATATAACACAATAATAAATATTTACTGCAGCTTTCTGGCTGGTTGCCTTTTTAATAGTTCAGTTTTACAACAATATTCATTCAAAGATTATTAACGTGATATGATTGTGACCTATATTTCAGACCATGGTGTATCGTGCTGACAACAAAAATGATCGTAAACAGAGGATTTGGTGCTTCAATTAGCAAGAGAACAGTCCTTTGGGAGAATATTCCACGGAAAAGAGACACGGAAAGTTCATAACATGTCTTTCGCCCGTATTGACTTAGTTTCACACGTTATTCCCATCAACATATTCCTTGTTCTGAACAATGTATCGGTTTTGATGTAAATTAATTACTGGGAAACATGAAGTTCTGAGTCGGCAATAATGTCACATTACAATTCATTTACAACGTGCTAATACTTCTTTTTAGGTGAAAGGCCACGGATTTACAACCCGTAATACGGTGTTTCATGTCAACATTGTACGCAATATTCCATAGTTTGGAATGCTTAGATTATGTATACACTAATGGTAGAACTGTCAAACAAATGGGCCTTATATTACAGTTTCATCTAGCTTATGCCAATTATTGGCAATCATGAAGTCAGCTTAGTTGTTGCCCTATAAGTGGTTACTTAAATGTCATAGGAAAGGCCTGGATTCTGCATACCACATATACAATCAAACGCTAATATAGCCAGGAATTATGACTGAACAAGAGCAAAGAAACAGAGTTGTATTTCTCGGCGCTGGCGGTGTCGGGAAAAGCTCCATTTTGAAAAGGTTTCTGTTCAACACCTACAGTGATACTTACCTCGAAACAGTTGAAGACTTGTATGCTAGGGAATACACTATTCAAGGTGCGGAAGTAATAGTGGATTTTCTGGACACGGCAGGAAAGTTGGTATTTCCGGCAATGAGGCGCCTTTCGATTACAACAGCCCATGCCTTCATACTAGTATATTCGGTAACTAGGCCTGAGACTTTTGAAGAGGTCAAACGATTGTGGGAAGAGATCAAGGAAGCTAGAAGTAATTATGAAGACTTGCCGTGTGTTGTTGTTGGTAACAAAGTTGACCTTGAGGACAACAGGCAAGTGGAAAAATTCGACGCTTTAAATTGGGTGTATAACGATGAAAACTGTGGGGCGTTCGTGGAGGTCTCTGCTAAGAACGGTGAATGCATTTTAGACGTCTTCAAACTACTGATGGAGAAAGCAAAGAACCCAAGAGCAAAGATAAATGAACCTTTTATGCCGCGCAGATTGAGTGAACATTCCCTGGAGGTGCAATCCCAGGCAGAGGTCAGTGCCGATAAAACTAGTGAAAATGGAAGCAAATTTAGTCGAAGCAGAAGTCTTATTCGCCGAGGAAGTAAGCCAAAGACTCGAAAGTCTCACGCCCGTTCGCAGCACCGACAGGACTGTGTTATTTCATAGACATTTTTGATTGTGTAGCTCTTGAGTAATGAACGACGAAAACTAAATATTGTCTTCTAGCGGTTTTGACACTACATGCAATGTGATTTAATAAAGTGGTACGTAATCAATTGGATGCTTTTATCAGCATTTCTGTGAAACTTGTTTTCGTTTTAAAGAAATGCAACAGTCAACTAGTTAGAAATCAAATCAGATTATAAAAATACGCTCAATGCTGTCATATAACGAAGGGGAGTTTTTATCCTAATTTTCATATTCATGACCTTGAATGCTTGAAAATTTGCTTTTGAATGATATCATTTTAAAGACGAAAAGCAAATGCTCGAGCATTAATTCGACGTTATATAATTTATTGAATATATTTTCAAAATGTATTACTTTTTAATAAGAAATCCATGATAAATAAAACACAAAAAGTTCAATAATTAATGAATTAAAAATCCATATACATTCCACAATCGAATCAAACTTTCTCTTCCTGTGAATTTGATTGCATCTGGTGTAAGATTATGAAAAATATTTCAAATAGTTTATACAGTAAATAGCGACCAGTGAAATTTGGTCAATGTATCCATGCAATGCTCAATTTAAGTTGTGTCGTGCATTAATTTTGTTTAAACTGTAACATAAAGTCATTTATCTAATCTAAATCTAATCATTTATTGACGAATGTTTATCAAACATTTGGACTGAACAAAATAGTTCATAACATCATAAAACAAAACCATAAAGAACGTTTTTGTCAAGCCGTCATAGGAGTGCCATTCTACGTCATCGACGATTAAAACTATGCGTGACGGGAATCCCATGGAAACCTTGGTAGAAAAGGGACATTAAATTAATGGGGTATGTCGAATGATAGCTTAATATTCTAAAAATTCTCCGAAAGTGAGAATAAAAAAAGCAGAAATATATTGATTTCAGTGCAAGATTGTATTTTAAGCTCTCGTGATCATACACATGCTATACGTATTTGTTGGTTCGCCTCTCGTAAAAGTATGTTTTTCTATAATTCTCGTGAAACAAACTTGATTTAATACTGAAGTCCACAAATGTCCTGTATAGCATCTAATATTTAATCATTGGTAAATGATCGATTCATATCTGTATATATGTTGATTCCGTGTAAAAAAATTCTAACTACCATCAAATCTAGCATAAGTGTTATTGGGTTTACAAAATTGAGCATTGGTTATAGTAAAGAATTCGTATTTCGTGTTTTTGTGTAACGGTATAACTGCTCTATATATAAGTTGATATGGCTCAAGAAGCCAAACTTTACAATCTGAGATTTTTAGTTCACCAGAGCACGAAGTGCTCAAGGTGAGCTATTGTGATCGGTCTTTGTCTGGCGTCCGTCCGTCAGTCCGTCCGTCCGTGCGTCCGTCCGTCAGTCAGTCAGTCAGTCCGTCCGTCAACAATTGCTTAAAAAACTTCTCCTCTGAAACTACCTGGACAAGTTCAATGAAACTTCACAGGAAGCTTCCTTGGGTGACCATCTACAACAATTCAACAAGGGATTACGATTGATCAACAACAACAACAACAACAAAATGGCCGACTTCCTGTTTTTCTTAAAAAACATCTCCTCTGAAACTACCTCTCCAAATTCAATGCAACTTTATAGGAAGCTTTATTGTGTGGCCCTCTACAAAAATGCAACAAGAAGTCACGATTGATCAATAACAACAACAAAAACAAAATGGCTGACTTTTTTGCTATAAAAACATCTTCTCTGAAACTACCGCTCCAAATTCAATGAAACTTTACAGAAAGCTTTCTTGGGTGACCCTTTGCAAAAATACAACAAGGGGTTGATCAACAACAACAACAATTACAGCAACAACAACAAAATGGCCAACTTCCTATTTTGCTTAAAAAACACATCTCCTCTAAAACTACCAGTCCAAACTCAATTAAACTTTACAGAAAGCTTCCTTAAGTGACCCTGTACAAAAATACACCAAAGGCCATGATTGATCAACAACAACAACAACAACAACAACAAAAAGGCCAAAATGTTAAAATATGATAGTTATGTACAGTTTATTCTTGAAACAAGGGCAGCAAGTCTTGCTATTTTGTCTCCCTTTTTGTTGGAGATTCCACTACTTTTATTTTTAGTAACAAGGGAATACATTTTAAATTTTATTAAGTCTTCAACATAGTCACTTAAAGTAATAATTGTTCATTTTTTAAGTTCATAGATTCAAATAATTAGTATACACTTTATTCTTTAGAAGAAATTTCATTTTTACTTAATAATACATTTTTCAGACTTTTTCATTGAACTTCATGTAGATTATTCTAAGCTACGATCTTATCTTCTGTGTGGATAGTGAATAAGCCTTAATGCATTTTATTTTTTTTGTTTGTTTTGAACATGTGAAGGAAGGTGTTGTTGACATAGACGGAAAAAGCAATGCTATTAGTGGAAGGTTCTGAATGTGTTCTAATATTTGATCATTAGAGTTTAAGGCAGTTTATTGATTTTATTGGATGGTGCACTGTTTCTAGTTTGTGTATCTATACTAAAAGTTCTTTCAGTGTGCAGGTAATTTAACATAGTTTTGTCAATGTGCAGGCAATTGAACGAAGTGCAGTCAATTATCAAGTCCTGTCAGTGTGCAGGAAACTGAACAAAATCCTGTCAGTGTGCAGATATGAGAATTAATTCTGCCAGTGTGCAGTCAATCATCAAGTCCTGTCAGTGTGCAGGCAACTGAATGAAATCCTGTCAGTGTGCAGTCAATCACCAAGTCCTGCCAGTGTGCAGGAAACTGTGACAAGTCCAGTCAGTGTGAGGGCAACTTTGATAAGTCCTGTCAGTGATTATCCTGGCAACATGTGGTCAGTATGTTTTTCAATATTCTTTGAGAACAAATATCAAGCTGTATTGAATACAAAGGTTAAACTCTTTTACTCAGGTGAGCGATTTAGGGCCAATATGGCCCTCTTGTTAAAATTCATGGCCGTGTGTTCTCGAACAAAGTACCCATAAAATAAGATCAAGGGCTTATATAATACATTTAAAAGAACTCACCAAATTATAAACGTTGCCACAATTGCTAACGGCTATTTCACGTTCTTCTAAATATAATAGTGTTTAATTTAAACTTCTTTAACCTGATTTCTTTTCTGATCATGAACTTGAAGATATAAAGCTTAAAATCATACATTATAATATGTTCTCTCCTTTTGCACATAGTTTCAAATACATTTTAGTCAAATGCAACCACACATTTACTACTAATGATCTTGGCTTAAGTTTATGGGGTTCTTAAGTTAATTAAGAAAGTCGGTACCTCGTGTTGCAATCAATCGGTTGCTTGTCTAGTGATATGTAACAATGTTCGTGCTTTAGTTTTATCTAGTACATGATTGTTATTGGCTTTGCTATTTGCATCTGTATTACGTTTATGTAATTTTAATAAACGTATACATTCGCCTTAGCCTTGTTTTTAGTGTTATAAATCTCGTGAAGTCGATAATGACGTTAAACGAACACATTGGCATATGATGCCTTCGTTATTTTCAATGAGTGACTCAGTATGACTGTCGTCCGATGGTTAAACGACGTACATGTAATGATTCAAGCGCTACTGAATACAAATGTTTGTAATGCAAACTGCAGGAACATGCCCTGGGGACAAAAGCGATGACTCTGTCAAAGAGCACATGATTCATGACCTACAAATTAACAACGGCAACGTGAAACCAAACGGTTATTCACATTAAATATTAATATGAACAGCTACAGAAACAAGCTCAGTAGCCATTTTTTTTAAACATAAACCCCGTTTAATAGCACAGGGTAAACGCGTTAGCATCACAAACCAGAAACATGGAACAACAGCATAAAACTCCACAAACAACACAGTACATAAAAATTATATACTATATAAAACTAGGTGTGTTATCAAAGATTGTTAGTTACCGCCTTGGAATGGTCAGTAAAATGTAAATTTACTGGGGGATTTAACCAGTTGGTGTACATAACCTCACTCTTATCCCAACCAAAATCTAAATCTAAATACAAATATCAAAGAAAGCTTTCCGTGTTTACCGGCACTAACTGTCTGAGTCTCCAAGGCTTAGGCAAATCCCCCGATTAAACTGACTACAATCTAGGAAGTGGACGCTTCTGGTTATAAGTGTTTTATAATGTAGTCAAAAGCATGCATAACAGGTTAACGCCAGTATTGTTTTGATCTATTTATTAGACTAGAGAACATAATTGATAGCTTGCTAACTATGGAATTCGAGAAAATAAATACATTCCTGAACTCCCTTATTAAAAACATACGACAGGAAGGTGCAGGAATATTTGCAGGAAATCAAAAATACTTTCAAAAGACACAAAGATAATATGTGTAAAAATTAGGACAAACAAAAACAAAAAGGACATTTTATCATGTATGTTATTTTTTTACAAAAAAAATGAAGCTTAAATCAACAGACATGGATAGAAAAAGAAAAAGTTACAACTTAATAAAATTAAATTATTTTAAAGCACAACGGTTGCAGGTGTTTTCAGCGAATGAATCTAGTATTATCTAATTTGACTTATAACTATATGGGCATGTCATCTGCGTTGCTAAAGACTGTGGGGGAATCTTTCAGTCTAAAAATGATTTAAAGGCAAGGAAACGTAAGCAACTATTTTGGTAATTCCTGAACAGTCAATATCAACGAAATGATCGAAATAGAATCAACCGATGCTTAAACATCAGGTATAATTTCTACACATCACATGTTTTATTGATACTTTGATTCAATATCAATTTTCCTTATTATAAAAACGTTTAATTTTGATGAATTGGATTTTTTCACAATGGCGGACCTAGCATACTCTTAGAAAACGTTCTAGCACAGATCTTACACATACACCTTTTTAAATGTACATGTTTTAGACAGTTGAAGACATTTGATCAGCCCTCCTTTTATATGTCGAAAAACACTCTTTAAAGTTACATCATGAATAATATGAATATATAAATATAATAATTATAAATTTGATACCGTATAAAACTTATGTTTGAAAATCATACACTCATTTAAAAATATTCACCTTGGTATTTGGTTTCAAAGAGTATTGTAGTCATTTGATATTTGACGAAGACGTTTCAGGCAATTATTAAAGAAACGGAATATTTATGGCATTTAACGTGGTATACTTTTGCAATTGTATACGTGGCTCAGGTGTTCTTGTTTAAATTTTATCATAATAAAGGACGTAAACATGTCTAGTAGCTTATTTTCGTGATCAATAAATCCGAACAAATCGTGTGCGTTTAAAGAAAAGATGCGACAAGCCCTAGGTACTACATATTTATATTATTTTATAGTTTTAAGAAAATGCAACCTTATAGGTTGGGTGCAACGCGCAACCTGTATCACACGGAGTTAAGTGTATCTTAAATACATGTTTATATACGGAATAAGAATCGTACACTATATCAACATTTTATGCGGTTTGTTTTGCCAGTTTTAAATACTTCAATTCAATTTCGAAAACATCCAAAACAGGACCGAAATATTCATTTCATAATCTTTTAGATTTAAATGCAATTTATAAACCAGCTTGCGCCTGACGGAACAAAAAACAACAACAAAAACATATCAATAATTAACCGAAACTAAACAAAATAATGAAATACGATTGTTTTTCATGCTTTTGAGAAACACAAATAAATCAGTGATGGTTCGCTTTTTTAATAATGTAATTTAAGTGATATAAAGCTACCTATGTTGTATTTACGTTGTTATCTCACAGTTCCTCCAATGAGAATTATTAACAATCAGCGTCTCCGTGCTAATAATTTCACAAAATTATACAGAGCGGTTTTCGTATGTAAATAACAATGAACACACTTTATCAAGTTGAATAATTATATACCACAGTCATGGTGACGATAAAATACATACACAGTACGCACATCATTGATCAAATATACATTTACCGTTATCAATGAGTTAATTTAAGTTAAAACATGTTACTGTACTACATTCGATAAAACATCATATACAAGCTCTACAATCTTCACATAATCGGGGATTGCGCATGTTATAAGAAGAACTGTATTTTAACTTATGTTGCTATATGTTCTGTACACAGTGTATTGATTTGTCTTGTGCAAATCGGTCAATTCATTATAGAATACATTTTTGTTATCCGTCACCAGCAGATGTTTTTTCGCACACGTTTTAAATATGAATTCCGGAAAGTATTAAGCTATTAAATGAGAACATCAAGTTAGAAAGAAGTGTGTTTTGTATAATTGTCTGATATTTATTCGATTTTAGTAAACCTATTACCAATTGATGGAACACAATTTATGATGTTCTTGTTTTCGGAGATCACAGTACAAAATTGTTTTTCAGTCTGTCGAGTTGACCAATCGAAGAGCTAAGACGTTAAATCAACTAATTTGCCGGCATATTGTGGCTTCCTGAGTATTGATTATACCGAATGTATTGCCCGTCTTTATAAAAGATATATAGGTTTCCTTTTCAGACGTAACGTGTATTTATACGTTCAAGATGCATTCTAGGTCATAAGTGGTATCTCTGTAAAAAATGAGAAAAGGAGTACAATTTATATGCAGATAGTGCATCAAATGAACGCATTGTAATCGTTGGTAAGTTAAATGCAGTATAGACTATAGGGGCGGAAGTAAGTTGATGTCACCGATCACATGTTCAGGGAAATACAGAGAAAAGATAAGAAGTGGATAACTTACCAAGTGATTTAAATACCTCTGAAATAGACGCCATGCATTGAAATATATGTTCAAGATATTTGTTACAAAAAGAAAATATTATTGAGTCATTGAATATCTAAAACTGATCAATATTGACAATTAGCACTCAAACGAAACTCTATTAGGCAAATTCAGGTCGCATGCTGACATGTAAGTTTCTGTTTAATGACAGTTGCGTTTTAGCTCTAGTGCTTCAAAAAATGTTGGTGTTAAAATATACTATTCGTGACCGATTTTATAAATTAGAAGGACTGAAAATATATCTATGTAATGCTAGCATAGGAAAAAAGTGCATTAAGTTTTTGTGATCAACCACCAGCTTGATTTACAGGTACGGAAATTGTCTCTAATTTAAAAGCAACTACATCAGTTATATAACTTAGTAGACCATAATTGAATGCACAACATGCGAGAAACTAATTTGTGCCATCGGTCGATATTCATTTGTAGCTAAACCAAGAAAACATGATTCAATATGTGATGCGTTCAATCTACAGGTGATTGCTGGCTCTTAAAAGGATTTTTATGGAGCGCGTCTGTATTTTCATTATGTTCACACTTCCATGGCTTGAGTGTGAATACAGTTACTGTAGAGACGCTTTTAACATATGCTTTCTTATTTTATTATAGTCTCGTCAATACAAACATAAAGCAATTCCAAGATAAAAACGGTTAGAAAAAGTATTGCCACTTAAAGTGAGTTATAAAAGACTACTATAAAGTAATACAGAATCTGATTATTTTTTTATCTGTAGTATATACATATACACAATGTATAAAATCAGAAATTAAAAAAGTGCTGTATTCCCTGTGGATTCCTTTATAATGTGTTAAATATTGGATTTTATCTAATTTAGTACTTATATGCGATATAAATTACTTCTTTTTTAAATAAACACAACCATTATTTTAGAAGAATTTCAGAAGATATATGTTTATGTGAATATAAAGTTTAAAGAAGTTATTTGTACTATTGAATGTAACCACTACATCTATAATGGCAAAAACTTAAATATAAAAAAAGTTTTAAGAATCACATAAATTGTCTATTTAACTTCTTTCATATCTAAAAGTAAATAGTACTCTCTATCATCAATTCTGTGTTCACATATATAAAGTATTAAATCTAAGTTGATAATTTTAAAACAGGTTCTGGCAGTTACTTTTACTATACCATGGTTTCATCACTTATTGAATTAAAGATAGTATCTTATTCATTTGCTGCGGAAATAGTACCTGTTTTAAGGCCCGGTAGACACTAAAATAATACATGATCAACTGTGTCAACAGTTATATTACAAATAAGCCATTTTCTTGACTTTTCTGGAATACGTTCATAGCTGCCCGTCTTAAAGGGCCACATTCAGACGCTATATACGTTAGCCTCTGTTTCAGCGGAATGCAAATTGTTAAACAATTTTCTATATTTCATACTGAAATTTTAAAAGTCTATAATTATGTTTTGAGTTTGTTTCTACCAACTCCAGAAAAAAAACATAAATACAATGCATACTATTTATTCATTCATGTATAAAAAATAACAAAGAGTTTCTCAAAACTCCTATTACAATATGTCTTATATGACATATTTGTACAAGCAAATGACAGATCATTTAAATTGAGTTCTATCATTTTCTTGACAAATGTATAGTACTTGTCAATTTTAACATTACCACTTCACACTTTACACCAATATCTAAATATTTTGTAATTAACTCCATTCTCTTTCATTTTCACAAATCTATAATACTGTTGCCCAACTGACCTCCATTGTTTTACACGTGCGGCTTGCCAGAATAGTTCCCCATACAATGCTTTATTTGGTGTATATGTACCAACACCCAGAAAGAACCACACCGTTGTGTGATATGTTCATATGAGTTTAACATGAATACATGGCATTTTTTCACTATTTTAATCCGCATATCAAAAAAATCTCTCCTTAGTTGTTAATTAACCATATGCATCCTTTATTCGTAGTAACAGACAGCGGGGGCTTTCAAATGAAAACGTTCGTGCACAACAGCACTGTAAGGGATGGATACGTGAAAGGGGGTGAGGGTTCTCCCTTCCATTTAAGATATGTGTAACTGTACAAGATGTGTTCTGGCACTAACATACCCCATTGCTCAAGAATAGTTCCAAGTTGTTGAAGTCATGTTTTTTTCATAATGACCGACGAAATAGTATCAAACGACCAAAGAACCGTTCACTCTCGTCTACAATAAACTTGCATCTTTGCTTACAATAACATATTATGGTACCGTCATAGTTATTGTGGTGGCCGTCGTTGTTATCTTAATTTTGCCTATCGACGTATGTACACCCGTCATAAATACTCTGCATGAAATTCCGCAATTCGTGCTATAGTGGTCTACAGTATTGCTCTTATTGTCAATAATGGTGCGCCCATTGGCGCTTTTACTGCACTTATCGCCAAACCGTGTGCGCCCGCAGACGTTGATATTGCCTCGTCACCAATTATCGAGTTACTTTAAGCCCGTTTGGATTCTAAGCCAAAAGCAACAGCAGGTTATACGAGGAAAAACCTTACTGAAGGAGCGATGCAAATAGATCAAGAGTGATAAGATGTTACATACTGTTCTCACTATGTTGCTTAAGCACTTAAATCCTAATGATGATCTGTTGGACAAGCGTTTCAAATCAGACCTAAATATTGTACATTTTATATCTGCTTAAGAATTCCTTAAAGTGTCCAAAAGGCAATTCTTGTAAATTTCGTGATAATTCATTTTTGTAAATAAGCAGCTTTTAAATAAACGTCCGTCGACATCAATGAAACTTCCGTAAAAGCCAATCAAGAGTGTATACATCTTGGTCAAGAGAGCTATTGAACGCCAACTTTTAGAATAACATGTAACCCTTCACACAAATATAAATTAACCAATGCAAATCCAGGACGAATGTCGCATGCTGATTTATTATTCCGATAAAGATGAAATATCACTTGTGTTGAAATATAAACAATTTTTGAAATATTAACAAACAGGTGTTATTTGTATAGCAAAAAGGTTACATATGAAATATGTTTTCATAAATATTCAAACTTATATGTATGAATATGCATGTAAAATTTGTGCGACCAATTTATACATCACTAGTCATATCAAAGTGCAGCACAATGTCTTGAGAGTGGTAGTCTTTTAATATAAAGCGCAACATTAGCTTCAGGCCTCACACTATAAATCACAAAGCATAAACTAACATATGACGATCCATTTAAAACATATGTTTTATATATATATACTTGCAATGCTAGCTGCCTTACCGTTAGTAACAAAAATCTCTTTTTCAAACACATCATTGCAACTGTAGCCTGTCTGTATTTGTATAGTAACCAGATCGTGCTACCAAGTGTCCCCTATTTGAAAAGCGAAACTGCTAAAGAGAAAGAAGAAATCAAGAAATGCCAACAAGGTCTTCTTATAAAGTTGTGGTCCCTCTTAAAAGACTCGAAACACGTGCTATTCTGCGTTCAGATCAACGGATAATGCCAAATAGTGTGACATTTTCACAAACAAAGAGTACCCTTGACGAGTATTTGTATGCTAATAAGAAGTATATAGCTATCCCTTTGGGCCCCAAAGTACAATAGTGCCATTTTAAACCGGAGAAACACTAAACAAAAACAACTTACTGCCAGATTAATAGCTAAACATTTGATATACAGTGGCAGAGAAATGGCATCCATATTTTCAGACTTCTGTAATATATTGCAAAAGTTTTCATCGTTTAAAAGATATACGATGTACATACTTAATTGAGTAATACATTTTATTAAAAAATAAATATGCATTAGACTTTCCTGATCTGTTCAACTTAAACGACACTGACATTATTGATTAATTGGATCTACAAAAACAATGCCCAAATAGTTGGGCAAGTTTAAGTTAATCAAATCGACATTATCGTAAGGTTTTTACTGCCTACACGAGAAACGTTCGGTCACTCAAACATTTGTCGATATTCTATAATAAAGGTATACCTGTTTAACTACTGAACGAAATGTATAAAATACGGATGATATGCATGTATGTACGGAAACTCAGCCAATATATTGAATGAAATACACCAGATGTGATTTACAACGCTGCAAGTGGCTCATCTACTGTCGCTCGAGAAAACGGGTAGCATTGGACAATGATTTTAAGAATTCAGCGAAATAATACCTTAGGCGTTTATAGGAAACCCTTGATCGAAAAACGGACATACCCGTCGCGCCCTACAAACACCATCGGGCCTAACTTTGCTCTCGAGCACTGTAAAACATGAGTTGTGTTCTAGTAATCCTAGATCAGGAAGTTGACAGTGTTGCACTTTTCAAAACTGTCAAATCGAGACTTTTGTCTCCATAGTCGAGCTATTGAAAGATCTCTATTTTAGAACGCATTCACATAGTTTTGAAATGGTAAAATCCATGTTTTCTTGCTTTCCGTTTTTAGTCTTTATGTAGAATCGCAGAGCGCTCCCAGGATAAAACATGTGCAGTATAAAAGGTAAGTTGTCTTAAACTGATGGGTTTCTAGTTGAATATACAATTGAATTACGCTGTGCGATTGTATTCGAATGGACAAATATTCAAATCGCTCAGATGTATTTGTTGGATACGGTGTATACCTCTGCATTGCTAGTGAGGTTTGACTTTAAAGTTTACCACATACTGAATATGCAAGCCGTAATTCATTCTCTTAGGCCGGTCCGATTTATTACCGCTATATGGCGCTGTGTCGTTTAGGTTTATATAATGCATGGTTTTATCATGAAATATGTAGAAAATTTCATTGGCATGGCAGACTTGATGCATCCAGAAGAGCTAGATTTTATATGAATGTGTCAAATTTTAGACTTCAGCCATACCTCGAAATATTGAATGTTACAAAGTTCCAAATGTCTTTATTGCGGCTATCCTCTCACAGGTTAAGCAGTGAAACAGGTAGATGGAATAGACCGCAATCGACACCCTTCACCGAACATAAACGTATGTACCGTTTGTAGTTTATTAGAACCAAATATCATTTTGTTTTAAGTACACCTTGAATACTGATATTTACCTAGGTATTATAGGCAACGTCAGAGTATGCATAAATTAGTGGAGTCTTCAACATCGAAAATGAAGCTGTTTTGAAACATTGTGTGTATATTTTAAAGCAAATAAATTGACTTCGTTATATTCTATGTAATTTGTAAAGGTTTGGTGAAATTGTCATGTATTTGTTTGTTAACAATTAAACAGTAACTTGAAGTAAATCAAGTACCCTTATGAAGACGAAGATAAATATAAACTAGTAATGTACCTCTCTTTGTCTCCATAATTACGTATTTATTATTTTTATTTTTTTCTCACAAATTGTGTTTATTGTGTTATTGCTGCTTTTGTTACCACTATATGTGTACACGTTTTGCCAGATGGGTCTATGACCTTGTTGTTAATAAATGTTCTGTTTGTTTGTTTGTCTGTCTGTTTGTTTGTTTGAGAGATCCGAAAGCATAAATCTGTTTTCGAAAAGGCTGTTATTTATTATATGCTTATTCCTACGCATGCAACTTTTAAAAAACACACAGAAATACCATTAGGTTTCAAATGTATACGTTGATGCTTCAATACTCCAAATTTATCAAATTGACACAGCTATACCCTCTGTGATTAGGCAGTTTAATAATTTTAGGTCAGATGTAGAAAGGATACATTCATAGCTATGATTGTTCATTTATAAATGTTTTAATTTATATATTTCAGAATTTATTAGGAGGTTTTCTAACTGATGTGAGGAATATTTATCCCGATACATTGTGTAGTCCGCATTATTCTTGATTAACAAAACAAATAGTGGGCATCGACCATTACATTAGTCCCCTGTTTATTTTTATCCAACTTACTTCTAGCCTCTTGATACTCCCAGAAATTAACGTCCCTCTAGCGTCATTTAATTTCCTAAAGTGAACAACAACAATGGTGAAGATACCCATATATATGGCGGCTCACGCCAATCATCGGACAAGTATTCTCAAAGAGCATCAGTGTGTGGGGCGATTTGCCTAAAAGCGTAAATTAAGCGATTGAACTTGAGGAGAAATTTACATATTGCTGTTTCTAAACAAAGAGAGTACAGAAAACGATGAGATCGTTTCAAACATTAAGCTTGACTCATCGCCTTGATCTGGTGGTATGGTTATACAAACACTTTTTAAATTAAAAAATATTGCGTATAACTTGAACAACGGGTCGCCATTGGTAAAAATTGAAAGAAAAACACAAAAAAGTTAATTTAACTGTTATTTCCAAAACAAGGAGTCCAATATCGATTAAAGAAGGAAAGGCATCTACAATTTGGTACATTTTTCCACAATATTCAAGATATTAATTGCTCAAATTTATCATGGATCGAACAATATTATAGTTTCTGCAAACACTCCTTTTAAGGCAAGCATAAGCTAAAAAACGATTCTAAGATTTTCTTAAAAAAGAAAGTCAAAAAATAAAATATGTTCCTAAAATACTCAACATGTGCTTAAGATGTGGACACTGCAACTGTTCATCAATTAAAGCTTGTTTTCTATGTTTCAGTCCGTGTGGTGACCTGCAATGTCAAAGATCATAAAAGAGACATTGTGTGACTCAATTACCAAGGGAACATCAATTTTGGAGTATATACAACGGAGAAGGGATATTTCGTGTTCAATTCATCTATTTCGCCAGTAATGACTGACATTTTTGTTGCTCTGAACGATGGATTGCTTCTGAATAAATTGAATTTCTGTAAAACATAATGTTCCGAGTATTCCAATATTGTCTGGCAAAAACTGCTATATCGGAATGTCTACTTTTGTTAACATCTAGATGCTTAACTAGCCAGTAAAAGGCGGCTTCATGTTAACACTGTTTGTGTAGGAGCCTATTTTATATATGTATTAACAATAATTAATGCTATATGTATTGAGTAAGCATGATATGATTGTCAATATATGGGCCCTCGAATGCAGTTTCATTCTACTTATGCCAATTATTGACAATACTGCAGTCAGCAAGTATTGTCATATGAAGGAAATTTTGGTGAACAAAACCGAAGAAACAGAGTCGTAATCTCGGCGATGGGGGTGTCATAGAAAAACTCCATTCCATATTTGGTTTCGTTTCAAAACTTACTGTGATACTACTACGAAACAGAAGTCTAGAATTATAGGGAAACACTATTCAAAGTGAAGGGGTAAACATTTTCTAGACACCACTCGCATTTTGGTATTTCCTACTCCGAAGAGCCTGTCAATTACGATGGCCTATACCTTCATTCTAGCTATTTCGGAGACCTGACTTGACGTTTGACGTGGTTAAATGATTATTTGAACAGATCAAGAACGTGGATGATTTTCAGTATTTAATCGTTGGTAAGAAAGTCTTTGAAGTGTTGAATAAAATATGTTAAAATCAAAGTATTTGATAATATCAAGCAGGACGGCTTCGAATCTCTAAACGGGGTTTATAACGATCGAAACTAAGAGGCTTTCGTTGAAGTCTACTTAGAACGGCGAATGACGTGTTCAAATTACAAAGAGCAAGAATACATGAGCCTCGCGTATTGAGTGAACATTTCATTTAGATGCCATCACATGCGGAAGTTATTACCGATTGAATCAGTGAAAATGGGAGCACAGTTGAAGCAGGAAGTCTTATTTGCCGAAAAAGTAAGAATAAGTAAGCCAAATGTCTGAAAGTCTCACACTCGTTCGCAGACGACACTTGTACTAGACATTCTCTGATTGAATTACGTTAGAATAATGAAAGACGAAAACTGAATTTGTTTTTTTGCGAGTTTGACAGAACATTTTGATTTGTTTGAGTGGTACGTAATCAAATGTGTGCTCCTGCTATTTGCCATTCTAGTAAAATTGATTTTAATCACAAATTTAGCTCTTAAGGAAATACAGCATTCAAGTTAGTTATTAAATAAGTCTTTCATCAGCGTTATTAAAGTTGATTACTTGTAATTCAATATCTTTAGGCATATTGTCAAAGCAACATATTGTTAAGAAGTAAAGGATCACATGTTGTTGCTTTTGTTAGAAACTGCTTTTGTTAGAAAAAAGATGGACGAACTGATGATAGTGTTGTACTTATTATCCACCTTCTTCATATTTGTTTCCTAGAACACAACATTTATTACCGAAACACCCGAATAATCAGTTACATGTACATAATTAGGCTTGTTAATTTGCGTGTTTAGATTAATGCAATGTCTTGACAACCGAACGAAAAAAACATAAACGCTTAACAAATGATTTTTTTTTTATTTATTAACAATACTGACTTAACAAGTTTAATAAACTAAAATAGTAATGCTATTGCCCATTCTGTTTGTAAAGTATTCAACAGTGCACACGTTAAGAATTGAAAAACGACGATGTTGCAAAATGAATTTATACATACCTTTTAAAAGGTTTGTTGTAAAAATGTGATCGTTTTATATCATCGTGGCCATTCTCATATAACGTATTTACATAGACTGGTGGGACTGATGATTTAATGTTTAATGAACTTCACATTACCAACTAAAAGGATTCTCTCCTCAGAGATTGATTATGCATGCAAAACTTTTACTTCTAAATTCATATAATTGGCAAGGGTGTGTATTCCGTCGAAAGTTGTCACGATTACACCCAATGGTAACCTTGGTTTAATACAGAAATTTATGAAATGTTTTGTAAACGAGGCAGACAGAAACGTATTCATATAAATTCTTGCAAGGTCACCTGAACGGAACTCTGCACATAATATGAAAAAACACGCTGAAGATGTAATTAATGTTAAACGAACCCGCGACGGATTTACTAAATAATTGTTTTACTTCCGTATATATATTGACGAAACTGGAGTCGTTGTTCCCAAACTTATGCGCAAATGGAATACTGTGCATGAAGACTATTACTGAAAATGACGTAAAATACATTTTAAATCATCTGACGATAATTATGCATGTTGACCGGATCTGATAAGTCATAAAACGGGTCCCACCGTGTCATGTCCGTTACAATTACTGTGAAATGAATTGCTTCGTGAATGCGTGTATCCTGATTCTTGGAAATTAGCCAATGCGACTCTTTTTAAGAAGGGTGATAGACCAATTATCGATCAATTTCATTAAAAAACTGTGTAGGCAAAATAATGGAACGTGTTATCTTCAAATATGTTTACAATCATCTACATGCCAATGAACTTATTTATAAGTTACAATCTTGGTTTCTGCCTGGCCACTTCACGGTTTTTCAGTTTATTGACATATACAATCAATTATACACGGCATTTGATGAAAAGAAATCAACATGCATGGTCATCTGTGATCAGTCGATCAGTTTCTTATCATAGACTTTTACTATAAATTGGTTGAATTCCGTCGAGTGAGCGCAGGGAAATACCACAGTATCTTCTGGGATATTATTACACTGTATTTTTGTTTCTCGTTTGGTGGCAACCATTTTACCCTTTTTTTTCTAAATACGTTTAATCATAAATTTAAACGACATTGACGTTATATTCTTTGCTGTAATCAAGATTTTTTATGACTTTTAATTTAAAAAATGTCTAGGATTTCAAACGCTTATTTGAAATCCGAAAATCTTTGTTACTGTTTTCAGTTGTAAAAGCATTTACCTCTTAAAGTATCCTGACATTTTCCCCAAATATGTTTTTACTATTAGTTTATCAAATAACACAATTAAGCGGGAAAAGATCAACCACATGTAGTCACGTTCAGACGTAAAATTGAAACACTAATTACAACAATACATTAAACATAATTATTATAATTTTACTTTTTTCTAAATTGTTCATTTAAGTTTTTCGGGGCTTGCTGGCACAATAAAAACGATAAAAAGATACACATTTTACAATTAATATGTTTACTGTTATGCGATGACTCATGATCCGAACATATCCGAAGATGTTGCGTTCATCGGATGATAATCGCAATTGCCGAAAGACAGTTCATTAAGGGAATGGTTGAGGTGTAAATATTGCTGCATAAAGTTAAACTAATTTCAAATACTTAACGGTCAGATACGAATAATACCTGCACACGAATTTATCAAACGGAGCAACAGTGTTAGCATTTAAAATGTACATAATTGCTGTGGCGAAGTTTCACTTTATTAGGCCCCGAACTTGCCACACCGGAGTTGAGAGATCACAAAAACACATTTAGAATTTGTTCTTACTTTAATTTCACTTTTTAAGTACACACAATGATCCACAAAGGATTATTTCTGTATTTAATCCAATTGTTAGTAAAAGTCCAAGTAAATATTTTAAACACCTCAATATAAAATATAATATAATAAAATATACTGACAAATGTTAGTCCAATAAGTCCAGTAAAAATAATCTCTGTGGTACAACTTAAGCACCGATTTATATACTAATTATTCCCGCCAACTACACATGAAATGCACGAAGATTGCGGGTAACATGGAAGTACATGCTAACGGAGCAATGGCTCCGGTGAGAGCCGTTATGTAAAACGTCAACGGTGCAAACATATAAAGTAAACACAAAGATTAACTCATGATGGAAAAATACAACGGAGCAAAACAAACATTATACTTTATGTTTAGTTACCAAAGATCACTGAAATAATTATCAAACATAATATTCTGCATGAACTGTCAATTATACAAAGATATAAATGTTTTAATAACATTTTCGCGGAGTTCGCAACAATTGCAGTCGAATGTCCATATTTGTCACTTCCAATCACACTATTATGAATCCCGATATGTTTATGGGATTTAAAGTGAATATAAGAACAAAGCCGGGGCATATTGATGTCATTAGTAGTCTGCTCGTCAAGGGAAATGATTTTACAGCTGCAATATCTTCTGACATACATCATGCTTTAGTTTTATATTCCAAACATTTAGATGTACAATTGATATTGGCTTTGCTACTTGCGTCTGTAAAATATAATCATGTTTTTACCTTGAATATTCCTTATAGTATTTATCACGTATAGATCTGACAAAACCTTCCTGTAAGTCAGTCCTTTTGCAAATCCTATGAACTTAATATGAAGTCTTTACTTTGTGATTTGCATGATTATACCTACGAACACATTTTTATATCTCAAAGCAATGCTTCCATTAATTGACTCTGTAAGAAAGCCTTATGAAGGTTACTCCATCATGATTCAAGCTATACTGCAGCCATGCGGTTATTTGATGGACATACACAACGCAAACACAAAACGTAAATTGACCCGTTATACTAATATTCTTGCCCAACAATCAAGCTTCTAATATGTAAAATTATGCTCAATCCAAAATGTCGAGGCTATTATCATAGTATAAATGGATTAGGACAGGATGTATTTCAGTGTAAAACCAAGTCCGTTACATTTTATCCCATATCAAGAACACGCTATACGTTAAAACCTGTAAAATTGCATGCTATAAGTTGTTTTTTGTTTTCCATTATATGTCAAATCGATTGTTGATCCAAGATATCAAAGACATGGTTGAATGAGTTTATTGGGTATCAACATATATGTATTGCTGTTTAAATGAGGGTCACGAGTTGAATAACTAAGGAAAAGCTGTTGTAAAGCTGATTCATAGTAACCATGGCCTTTTTGTTGTAATCATTGCAAATAAACACGGAAACCTGAACTATGACTGAATTATCACATGACAAAATAGCGAAAAGTTTTGGCGTAGACAATATTTTTCACAACTTTCTCAATCGTAGTTATTCGACCATCTCCGACATGCATAACCACGGAATCGACTAAACAGGAACTTTGCGTTATTACCGATAAAATGCAATGATGTCTTGTCGGTTCGTCATTTTATCATATTTGGCCTTGTCATTTACGGCCTTTTCATTAATGTTTGTTGTAAATCGTTAAAATTAATCATTGAACTTTGAAAATTGAAGTTTCTGAATCTGCTCATGCGTGTAAGGCTACTGTGTGATACAGAAATATATAAGGTTTCCTCATTTTATGTTTCATTCATGCATTCTCTTAGACGAAATAGAGCATTATTTATGCGAAAATCTACAGAAACAAACTCAGTAGCAAAAGTTTTAAACATAAACCGGGTTTAATGGCACTGGGTAAACGCCAAAGACATATAATATAAATTCACAAACAAGAAACTTGGAAGAACAGCGCAAAACTCCACAAGCAGCACAGTGCATACATAATATATATAAAAAAACTAGGTATGTTTATCAAGGATTGTAAGGTACCGCCTTGGAACGGTCAGCAAGTTTTATTAACTACACTTAAACGATTTTTTAAATATATATACAAAATGGTAGAACTATTGAAATAATTGATCCGGTTTTATCAATCTATGAATGATTTTCATTCAATCGTAGTATCTTTCAAATCTGAAAATAAAGTCTTAGCAGGTATTGATTCGTACCCTTTAAAAATATTCCACATGGTCTCTCAAAAATGCGAA
Organism: Mya arenaria; assembly: GCF_026914265.1. Taxonomy (NCBI): domain Eukaryota; kingdom Metazoa; phylum Mollusca; class Bivalvia; order Myida; family Myidae; genus Mya; species Mya arenaria. The sequence goes on from NC_069123.1 coordinate 55,023,968, forward strand.
CAGTAGTGGTTTTCACCCTGGAATCGGAATCAAATGCGCTTCATATTGGTATTCGGCCGTCTTCACAGCCGAGCTTAAATAATAAAACCATTGTTTAAATAGTATCACTTACTTTGATTTGTTTAAGTACATCATAAACCAAGAGAAATCTGAAAGACGATAGTGTAAACCGCGGACAGATTGAAGAGCTATTTGGATTAATTATTGTTGACAAGTACTTGTTTCATGCAGCGAGCACACGAGGTATTTATAAACTAATAACAACCTTAGATGGAATAAATGCCGAAAGCTGCTCAACTCTGCGGGCGTTTCGGAGAAACAGACGAGCTCATTTAAACAAAAACATAGAGTAATAAACTTGTAAACAAAGCTATTAAGTCTTTTATCCATCACCTAATGGTGAAACAGCGTTGTTACTGGAGTAGTAGCAGCTCAAATGATTTATGGTACACATGATGCTCCACCTTTGAAACTCATGTATAAACAAAGCATAATCGCGTTTATAATTAAATCTATTGTTTGTTAATTACTCCTCATGATTCCAAACTTATGCATTATTTATATTGTGTACAACTATTGCACGGTGCACTTACGTATAAGTACGTTTACCCTATTGCGTCAATCAAGGTTATTGGGGCTGTAGCTTGACAAAGAGTTGGTTAGATTCCAGTACATGAGGACTGACCGTGTCACGTACGGGTTTAACCAATCGCTGGAACAACCACATTTATGTACATAACATGCAGTCTCAGTAGCCTCGGCTACACTAAAAGTAGAATTATAGGTGTTATCTGCGTCTATTAGTACAGCTGTCCATAGGTCATTTATGGATGTGTGCTTTGCTTTGGCACCTTGTCCTCGTTCATATGTTCATTAATGGGGGAAATGAAGCATTGAATCGAATAGAACTAATACTGTGACACTCGGTTGTCCAGCCTTATTTTCAGTTATTTAGAAGTGCAACCCAATGATCATAAGTAACAATTTGTACGCTTATCATCATCGTATGATCGCAGACATCCTGTTAACACGTAATTACACATTTTTACAATCGAATTGGCCTTTCAGTCTTTTTCATACTTTAAAATACGTTCTGCTTTAACAAAAGAGCCTCAATTTAAACAGATACTGTCTTTCTAGTGCATCATTGAACGAATGTCACAAGTTATATGTTTATTCTACAGTTTAGAAAAAAAGTATTAAAGCGCAGGCCGTTAAATGACAATAACTAGCAGAGACTCTATAAGTATTCACTTTTAATTTACGTAGTGTAGCTAATACCAGTGGTATTAAGTAAATATATGACTGTAATTATACTCTTTGTTTCTGTATTAAAAGCATATTATAGAACACAATTACAGTGCAATGTAAAATAAACCATCTAATGTCCCCATAATTTCGAATATTTTGAATAAGTTGTTAAATATAAATATGCTTAACCGATAGATATACACACCATTAAACTTCATTTACCCATACAAATTTCATCTGTATATGTTTTATTCGACGGAAATTATACTGCAGATAGGCGATACCTTACAAGTACGTCCATACAAGTCATTAGCTTTCTGCTTATAAATTCATGTTCGTAAATCGTAATATATTTGCCGAATCATTACACATACATACCATTGCAAAAATGACAATAGACTGAATTGTACCATTCATAGACGGTGGTTAATGTTATATAAATGTTCATTTGATCGACAAACGTTCCCTGGACATTTTCATTGACACATCTCATCATGGTTAACGAAGAAAAGTTGCATTAATTAAGCAACGTGATGGCTCTTCTAATACCACATTGAATAACTGCTTTTAAGCATGTGATAACTGTCGTCCACCTTCTGTATGATGGTTTGCTCAATGCGGTGTATATCTTTCTTCCAATTATCTTTTGTACACATTCGATATAGACAAGTCTCAACGGAAGTTCAACGCAAACACACCAATTATTTGCTTTTATGCGATATCATAAGCCATTTATTTTGTTTTGTCTTGCAAATGACTCGTATCATCAACGAACGTAAGAAATTGAGAGGAAAAAAATATCTTTTGAATAATTTGTTTTGTCTTTAACTTCATAGCTAAGTGCATCTTTAGGCTGTAGGTTAATTGAAGGTTTGAAAAACAAAACAAGCAACATTCTCAAAACAAGTTAAATGGTACACATTAACAAACTAAAAAAAAACAAGAAATGCGGGTATGATAAGACCGTAAAAATGTGACTAAACGTATATATAGTCACAGTCGTCCTTAGACTCTTTCAAAATGCTACTTAAGAGTATGCAGAGTAGTGTTCGTGAAGACCGAATCATCTAGAGCAGACTGTATGAGTTCCATTTACTTTGTAACATGTTCTTACCGTGTCTTGACGCGAGGGAAAAAACGATTGTCAAAGAAAAGTAATTTAACGATTAGTGATTTTGACAGTTCCAAAGACTTCCAATGAAGTATTTTCAAATCATTTGAAAACTACCAAGGACTTATGGCCATCTTAACATTTGCCCTGTTTATAGTATCGTGTTGATGGTGTATGCATTATTCTTCATGCACAATAATTCGAATTCACAAGTACCACTTAGTGATCCGCGGAACATGTTCATTTTGTAGGAAATAAGATATACAGAATACTATAAAAAATGGAAATAACAAGATGCAGTTCTTTTAGTAGCTTAAGCATCGTCTTCATTCATAGAGTCACCATAAGTGGTATTAATAAACTGATTAGTTTCAACCAACTCTTAGTCACGGCGGGCATTGTACGAGACATAACATCAAATCACATGGAGCAGACCAATGGACCTATAAAACATTTGGGCTTTCTCATAACGTTATGAATTCATTTATTCATTCAACTAGTAATACAAGAACATTATATATACATACCGAGAAACAATTAAAATCAGAACTGAATATGATTATAATTGTTATCGACAGTAATATATGTTCTCCACCCTCAGATAAGTACATCCAATAATTAACCATGCTAGAAATTCTTATCTTGCCCACGGGCGAAGATAAAATGCCCGTATGGAACTCCTTTTTTAATGATTGCCACATTGCAATGACCTCCCTTGTTGAAGACTGTCGTCTGAAGCATCATGGAAACCTTGTCTTGTGGCAATATTTAGAATGCATATTAATTATTTCTCGTTCAAATGTCACCATTAAACAGTTTTCACGCACCTTTCAAGAAATAATGCTTCACTCTCCTTAGAATTATTTAAAGACCGATTTGACTATAAACATAATCTGAATTACTGCGCGCATATCCATGACATCCTCGAATTATCGCATATCCATACGCATCCATTTTCACTAAGCACAAAAGAGTTCCAGAGAAAAAAAATGCATTTTTAACTAAATTTTGTTTAACTGAGGTGGGAGAAAAGGCATCTACCATAGCCGCTCGTGTAAGATAGGTTCATCCCGACCCACGCGCAGGGTGTTTTGCGGAAACTCAGTAAACCTCGTTTCCGCTATACACCCTACGCTAGGGTCGGAATGAACCTATCTTACACTCTCGGCCATGGGAGATACTTTTAGTCCTTTCTTTCTTCTAAACGGTTTTTGGCTTCGTCTTTTAAGTTTCTTTGTGAATTAATAGATATTGGTTGATTGCGCATCACAATATTGTTTGCATGACCTGCGTTTGCCACCTTAACATTTTCGTAGACAGATTCTATGAATATGTCAGCTTTAAGTGAGTGGTACTTTGAACAACCACTTTCATCTTAAATCTAGCAGGTTAAATTTCAAGAACAATCTTCTCCCAGATGTACTATTAACACGTGAACATGTCACAGACTGTACATTTGTTCCATTATTGTAAATGCAGCAGAAGTGACGGGAACTACAAAGCAGGATGCGCATTCAACTTTATCGAACATTCCAGCGATTTATGGAAGTGTTTCATCAAAATATTCATTGCAGCGATTTCGTATTTGGACGCTATTCTCTATTTAGAACGTGTGTTTACACTTAATATAATGATAACTAAAATTACTCCTTTAACTTTCCAGGTAAATTTACATGTCTATACATGTTTATATTATAAAAATTGAGTGTTTTCTTTAATACGAACATTTCTTCCCGATAAAAATAGCAATGGATAAAGATCTCGTTAACTCAAAGAGAAGATCTGTAAAAGGAGACGGTTTTCTTCAGCCGAAATATTTCCTGGATGCAATTATGCAATTGATAATAAATCACATGGAAGTTATTACTTCTAAAGACAAACTGCACGCCCTCGACAAGAATTCATATGCAAATGCAAACGAAGATATATATGTATACATATCCATGGAAATTACTCTCTAAGCATGAGCGTATTGATGCAAACCAAAGAAAATTAATATAAGGGCAATATTCTGCATTACAAAAAAACGATATCCAGCGAGTTTAATTGGACATTGAAAACAGCATGGCAAAATATTTCTGATCTAATCATTTTGAAGGAATCCAAGATAATTCCAGAAAACTTTATGGAGGTTAAATTTGCGCCATTAGGAAAAAAAATTGCAAGCATATTGATTTTGGTTATTTCGTTTAAAAATTTCGTTTTTATATATGCTTTATTTACAAAAGAGGTCAGCGAGCACAAAAAAATTCGAATGATAAAATTGTTTGCGATTTACTCATTAAGGAACGATGACGTGTTATATTACAACAAATGTTTACTCATGTATGTAATCGATTGGAAACTTAGATATTTACAAAACAATTTACTTTAACTGACTTTCTGTTACTTTACACATGTATAACACAACATGTTTTACACGGCTATAAAATATAATGGAAATGCATTCTTGATTTTACTCGCAATACTAAACTCAGGGGAAATGTTTCCTTGTTGAAAATCCTCACATATGATATTGAATCGTCTCTAACCTTGGTGTCTTCGAGAGAGTAGCGCATGAAGACAAGGGATCTTAATATCAGGTTTTGTGGGATCAAAAACATTGATATGAACAACTGCAAAAGCAGTATTTGCTGTCTGTCTAAAATGATTTATGCTGTTGTTGTTCTAGATATTAGATACTAGCCTTAATTATTTGATGCAATAAGAAATCCAAAATCTATTTATGGTTCCGAAGGCAAGGGTTTTCATAAATCGCCCGATATTAAACGTGTTTTTTTTCTTTCTTTTAAAAACAATCCTAGTTCGTAGGCAACATACTTGTAACACAGCTGTTTACGGTGAACAATTGATATATCCGATGAGTGTATTAATGAGTTTTCACGTAATTATATTGAAATTATTTTAAAGAGTAAAGCGCAATCATGTTTTTTCGTTTACAGATTAAATAATAGTGGTAAGTATATACATACATGGTCTTGATCTGTACAAATGGTTGCTAACAAGATGGTTGAGACAGTTTAAATAACGCCAAACTTGAAAAGTTATAGAGCTTTCAAATCAGATTACATATAAGAAAAACAAATGTATTAAAATTTAGCAGAGCAAAATTATGTTGACATGGTTTAGATTTTCTGCACATTAAGTTTTGATATCAGAATGTATATGAAGAACAATTGAAAGGGATAATAATCATTCTTTGTGCGTCATTACTGATTGCAATATGTGCATGTTGTAGAGAATAAAGGTGTTCACTTGACATGGCTTGTTACCAAGTGTTTTTGATTAAATTGTGTTTGATTGGTGTGTGTTAATAAAACATAACAGGTGTATATGAGTTATTCATTATGGTTAATAAGTTTGGTAGACATGAGTTTATCAACTTTAAAACGGTCATGGCAGTGAATATTTTTAATCAACACAGAGTGTTTATTTATGGATATTGCACAATGCATTCTCGTGTTTCATTATTAGCGTTCTACTTGTTATAGTCACATCATTGAAAATGATATAGTTTGTGAACTTGTTCTTCAAATAAATATGCGCCTGGTTTATCCAATGTAAAATAAACAGTTGATCGAGCCCACTGTTGTCTTATTTCCATTGACAATACAATGGGACCTACATTTGGCACGGGGAATTGAATTCCACACTCCCGCATGAGAAGCGGGAATACTAATCACTTCATTATCAAGGATGCAAATGTAAATATACGATCGTTATTTCACCGACAGGTTTGTATGTATGATATTCGTAAAAGATATAAGAAATATTATTCATATATTTGGCGATAAAATATTGAGTTGACATGACTTGACCTAATTTGCAGTATAAACTTAATGGACAAGAAATGGCTATCAAGGGTTGTGTACAGCAAATTTCGAAGGTTATGTCACATCAACGTTTACTTATCAAAATTATAAGATATAGATGATTATTGTTTAATGCTGGGGTAAGTTTGCAATATATTTCACCGAATAAGCAACAAAAGCTATAAATACTTTTGGTGTTCAAGAGGTGAAATGTATTGTCATCTGACACTAAATTGTCATTGTCGGTTATATGTTCTTGTAGGGTCTTACAAGAACATTGATAATTTCAATTATGTATATGATCTAATTTGCGATCTGATTGATATGGGGTTTTTCTCTGACTAAAGAACATGCTTATATGATGCTTTCTGTCGTCCAGTACCACGCCAGTTTGATGTGCATGAAGTCATGAATAAATAGCAATGGCACTTCAGTGCATTTACTTAAATATTATTCAGCAAGCATGATCCGTTTTATCTGTTATGAAATTAATAATCGTCCTAAAATGCTTTTAGTTTTGATTGTTAAAATATCAGCAATGTGCAAATTGCAGCATTCACCATACTGAACTAGCATGAGACTAGATTAGAAAATGACAGTAATATTAATGCGAAACTGTTATCTGTATAATTCTAATTGAATACGGAAAACAATTGATGGAAAATTAAAATATATATATATATACTGCACACTTTTCCGTACGTCTAGATAGCCTTTGCTGCATTTTCAAGTTTTTTTTATTTTTACAAAATGTCTAGTTATTGTTTTTGTTGTTATTTTAACAACATTGTACTGCGTGTCTTTTATGTTTCAGATTATTAGGTTTCGTGATAAAAAAAAAACGTGGTTTATAGTGAAAGAGGGATTTGCGGATTTAATTAGCGATAGAACATCACATTGGAGGTTTACACCACGCGAGAGAGTGAATTGTTCGAATAAACGACGTCCGCCCGTTAATACTCTAAAAAAGGGAACAAATGTTATTCGCAATGACATCTTGTTATTCACGATGTATCTCCTCAGAGGTGATCTACTTGGAGACAAAAATCAACTCTTGATTCCGTTATAATGGCTGATGTAAATTCATTTACTCTATTCACGAGTATACGCATCCTGTTCATGTCAACAGTGTATGTATAGGGAAAACATTCATGACTTTCTGTTTGAGAGATTATTATAATATTTAGATAGATGATAAGCAATGCATTCAAAATGTATTGTGAAACATATGTACACTTCGCTTTGGATTGGTTTCGAGAGAGTGAAGAATATTTAGTAATATTATTTTTTTGATTTTCTTTGATTTTTAAAACAGAAATGAAATGTTGTTGAAGAAATAAGTTGAGAGTTATCCCGTTTGGGAGAAAAAACATTAATCACATGTGTGCGAACAATCAAAATCCACGCTAGACTAGATTTTCATAAGTATATCAACCACATATGTATACTTTTTATTATTTTATCATACTGATAAATTGGTAGTATCGTCTCATTGTGTTCGTATAACAGGTTATAGGCCAGTTCTATAAACCTTATGTCCAAATTCATATATGTAAGTGTCTAACCCTGAGCCGGCAGTATATAAAGTTGACAGCCAATTTCGTGTCGGAGGGGGAGGGGGGGGCGATCATCCGACGACCTCCGCAACTCAAATATTCCGTTTTTCAACGCGGCATTGAACACGACAGATGCATGGCAATGCCACATAGTAAGCTCAGATTACTTTGATAAAACGAATTGCAGCAACGTGGATAATGGATACTGTGCCGGACGGTAAACGTTTAATCTCAGACGAAAACCTCCATGGCTACATTTGCCGCGCTGCAAAGGTTTCCTTTCAGCGGATGGCCACCCTGGCTATTTTGCAGGGAAGCAAAGGTTTACTTTCAGGATAGGACCTCCCTGGATACTGGGCCGGGATGCAAACGTCCCGTCAACATAGTCGGTGAACTGTCAGCAACCAGTCGGCGACCAATCGCCATACGGTTGGTGTCTAGTTGCTGACCAAAACAGGTCGGTTGTCCATTGGCGATAAGTTACTAAATGTTCGCCTTTCAAATGAAGACCACAACCTTTTTGCGACCTCTATGGTCGGCACTCGCCGACGAATGAAAACCTGTAAACGATTTTCAACATTATTTAAGGACTTCTAGTAACCAATTGTCGTCGGAGGTCGGGGGTTGGTCGTAAACAATGTATAACTGTGGCTTAGAACTATATAGATATACTTTTATTTCCTCCAATAATGAAGAGCAGAACGTATTTACAACACATATTTCAATGATAAATAAAGCATTTACGCAACAACAAAAACAATTAGAGTGTGCATGTCATAGAAATAACGTACATGCAACTGAATTCATATTTTATCAACAAGCTCATGTATATACTGCAGTGAAACAGAACAATAGCTGCAATAATTAATGCTCAGTAGACATTAAATACACAATGTCAATTTTTTTATTTTTTTTATTTAAGCTATAACACACTCGCCACGTTTCTATTTAATGCTTGTTTCAGGAAATATGCCACCCTGACATTATTTAATTTTTCACCATCGTTCTCAGTCGCTAGTTTAAATATGCGAACACACTGTTCCTCAATTGGATACCTTATTAGTTCAGTAAAGGCATCAATGGTACACGAATCCAGCACAGACTCACACAGTTTCACTTGGTTTGCCTCATTCTCATGACATATGAACATTAAATGCACATTAAGGTTTTCGACATAAAGTGAACATTTTTTGCAAATCTGTCGGTATTGTCTTGAGAGTACAGAAGCAAAATATCTTAAAAGTTGTGCACATACATTTATTAATTTTGGAGTGTTCCTGCATATAATCCATAAATTTGAGCAGTCGTCAATTCGCAGAATATCTCTTGTCACATCACCATGTTTGTCTCTAATATGATCCATTATTTTAGTCTTCTCCATTTTTATCACATTTGTATTCAGAATTATTTTCCAACTTAATTTTGATGGGAAAATTCCAGACGCCAAGTATTCAATAAGAATATGTTCCAGTGAATATTTCCTTAACAACCGAAATATATCAGGAATAAATCCCACTATCTGTCCGTCATAAAACTGAAACTTCGTAAGTCTATACACAAATATCTGTTTTGCGTGATACATACATGGCAGTCTACATAGTTGTCCAAAATACTGCAACTTCCGGTAATCAACAATAGTCTCTACCGAAGTAATATTAAGGGCACTAAGAGCAATCTCTGTATTTGTGTTGCGATGGAATCCCTGTATGTGTTTTATGCAAAATCGATGAGCACGCTCCAAGCCAAGCATATCACCTTCACAGTATTGTGTCCACGTTTCGCATCCATACAACGCCTTCGGTATGACCACAGATTCGTATATTGTCCTAAGTGTAACTGGTGATATTGATCTGGGATGGATACCGCTATTGATTGTCTTCAGATATACACCTCTCAACGTTATACACGCATTTTTCATCGATTCTTTTGAACTTAAACAATTATTAGTCAGTATTCCCAGATGCGTATAAGACTTTGATTTATCTATACTTTCAGCTCCTAGCGTAAATTTTCGATCACATATAACCTTTGGAATTCGATTATTAAATACGACAATAGCACATTTATTTGCGTTGTAGAAATATCTCCATTTCCTTGAATAATTCGAACAAATCTGAAGCATATTGTCCATGCCAGATTTTGATAAGGACATTAAAACCATGTCATCTGCGACAGTTGGTGAACATATATTAAAGTCATACATACAATGTCCAAAACCACTCGCTTCTAGTTCACGAATAAGTCCATCGATATAGAGTAGATACATGGTCGGGGAACTTTTCCCTCCTTGTCGGGTACCTTGTAGCACAGGGAATTCATCTGACACTAAACCTTTGTATTTGACACAGCTAGTGGCAGATTTGTACATTTCTCTAAACGCTATCAACGTTGTATTGTCTATATTGCACTTTAAAAGCTTATATAGTAGCCCATGGTGCCATACATGGTCAAAGGCCTGCTTGCCGTCCAAATAACAGATGTACACATTAGACTGGTTCTCCTTGGCATAATATAAACACTCACGCAAAACAAATGAAGTCATCATACAACCAAGGTTTTTCTGAAAACCACCCTGTTGCCGACTAAGCGAGTCTAGTATTTGGTCACTACAACGATCAAGTAATACAACTTCATACAATTTCAAGATAACTGAGGACAGTGTTATCGCCCTATAATTATTTGGGTTGTTCTTACTCTTTTTACCTCCTTTATGAAGAGTCAATATAGTTCCTCTTTTCATACTGTCTGGAATATGGCCTCTTCTTAACATGCATGTGAAAAGGTTAGTTAACACAGGAATAACTGCGTTATTGGCATAAATAAAATGTTCATATACCAACTCGTCAAGTCCACCGGCTTTACCTCGCGGCAAACTTTTAATTGCACCCGCAACAACCTCTTCTGAAACAATGGCCTTCTGATCAGGCTCAATTCTGTCAAAAGTTTCATTCATAGTCGACATTACCATTTCTTCAAAGATAGGGTCAAAAGTTACAGAGACTGACGGAGAGTATAGCTCCTTAAAGTACAAGCCCCATTGTTTAACTAGATCTTCTCTACCTCTGTATGTTTGCCCATTAAATATCATACTTTCACCAGCACTACTTGCATTAGAGTTCTTTCGCATGTTTATAGATTTCCAAAATTTTACACTGTCAGTCTTTGCGGAAAGCTCTAGTTTAAGATCTAACGTCTTGAGATAATCTTCAACACAGAGCCTGTGAATACGTCTAAAGTCCCGTTTCGCCGCCTTGTAACGTACATGAAACTCTGAATCATTGCCTCGCGGTCGACCCTCACGTCGCCAATCCTCACATAATTTCCACATTGTATCATGATATTGTCTCAAATGCTCAGACCAATACGGTTTTAAGAATGCTCTAAATTGTTTCTTTGAAAATGCCGTTAAACCACTATTTATCATCGTATCGCTTAGCACTGTATACACGTTGTCTATTTTACTTTTTGCTTTGAATTCAGTGTGTAAATGCTAAGAAAGGTGAATCAATTTAAGACTTGTTCAAAATACTAACGGAAAGGTAAAACCCAAAGCGAAAGGATCAATCTACCCTTCGTGCCTCGTAGATGGAGTGAACATCCCTTAGGTTGAGTTCATTACCGATTTAATCAGATAAATCGAAGCAAGCTTTGCCTTAGCACACTATTTATTCGCCGAGAAAGTAACCCAACGGTCCGGAAAGACAGCACAGACAGCGCTGTGTTATTTCCTAGACATTTTCTAATTGAATAACCCGTGGTTAATGAAATACGAAAGTTTTACATTGTTTTCTAGCGATTTTGACATTGCATGCAATGTGATTCATGTGAGTGCTGTGTAATAAATTTTATGCTTTGCTTCTGCGGGACACTTGCTTTAATTCAACTCCTTAATACAAAAAGTATTACAACAAAATGTTCATATTGCTTACTTCAAGCAATGTGATATGACGACCAAACCAGATAATAAGTACATATTATTAAAAACATGAAGAACGTTTAATTCGTTAGAAAACAGAACATGTTTTTATTTCTAAAACGATGAGTGATAAACTGGACGTTCATTAAACAGTTTGCATATTGGGCTTGCCTCTTAACAGGACATTCGTTAAACGGTTGCCGACCGGGCTTGCCTCTAAACAGGACATTCGTTAAACGGTTGCCGACCGGGCTTGCCTCTAAACAGGACATTCGTTAAACGTTTGCTGACCGGGCTTGCCTCTAAACAGGACATTCGTTAAACAGTTGCCTACCGGGCTTGCCTCTTAACAGGGCATTCGTTAAACGTTTGCCTACTGGGCTTGCCTCTAAACAGGGCATTTGTTAAACAGTTGCCTACCGGGCTTGCCTCTAAACAGGGCATTCGTTAAACGTTTGCCTACTGGGCTTGCCTCTTAACAGGGCATTCGTTAAACGTTTGCCTACCGGGCTTGCCTCTTAACAGGGCATTCGTTAAACGTTTGCCTACCGGGCTTGCCTCTTAACAGGGCATTCGTTAAACGTTTGCCGACTGGGCTTACCTCTTAACAGGGCATTCGTTAAACGTTTGCCTACTGGGCTTGCCTCTAAACAGGGCATTTGTTAAACAGTTGCCTACCGGGCTTGCCTCTAAACAGGGCATTCGTTAAACGTTTGCCTACTGGGCTTGCCTCTTAACAGGGCATTCGTTAAACGTTTGCCTACCGGGCTTGCCTCTTAACAGGGCATTCGTTAAACGTTTGCCGACTGGGCTTGCCTCTTAACAGGGCATTCGTTAAACAGTTGCCTACCGGGCTTGCCTCTAAACAGGGCATTCGTTAAACGTTTGCCTACTGGGCTTGCCTCTTAACAGGGCATTTGTTAAACAGTTGCCTACCGGGCTTGCCTCTAAACAGGGCATTCGTTAAACGTTTGCCTACTGGGCTTGCCTCTTAACAGGGCATTTGTTAAACAGTTGCCTACCGGGCTTGCCTCTTAACAGGGCATTCGTTAAACGTTTGCCTACCGGGCTTGCCTCTTAACAGGGCATTCGTTAAACGTTTGCCGACTGGGCTTGCCTCTTAACAGGGCATTCGTTAAACGGTTGCCGACTGGGCTTGCCTCTTAACAGGGCATTCGTTAAACGTTTGCCTACCGGGCTTGCCTCTTAACAGGGCATTCGTTAAACGGTTGCCTACCGGGCTTGCCTCTTAACAGGGCATTCGTTAAACGGTTGCCTACCGGGCTTGCCTCTTAACAGGGCATTCGTTAAACGGTTGCCTACCGGGCTTGCCTCTTAACAGGGCATTCGTTAAACGGTTGCCTACCGGGCTTGCCTCTAAACAGGGCATTCGTTAAACGGTTGCCTACCGGGCTTGCCTCTAAACAGGGCATTCGTTAAACGGTTGCCTACCGGGCTGGCCTCTTAACAGGGCATATGTTTAACAGTTGCCTACCGGACTTGCCTCTTAACAGGGCATATGTTTAACAGTTGCCTATTGGGTTTGCCTCTAAACGGGGTATTCCTTTAACAGTTGCCTATGTAATACATATTCGGTTGTTTTTATTCTAATAGACTTTTCTGCGTAAATCAAATTTAGTTTATGTTGTTTTGATCTTTTAAATATTGTCTACTTTAAAAATGAAGTATTTGTGAGTCAATCGTTTAAATGAATGAAACATATTAAAGCGCAATAAATCTAAAACGCCTCCTTAAAATCATATGTCATAAACTCGGATGAGGCGCAGGATACGAATCAGTTTCAGCGATAAGACTGAGGGCCGGATTGATCATATTATTCCCAAATGTAAAATGAATTTGGCGTTCATTAAATTGAAATTAAAAAGAATTATGAATCTCTTGTATCAATCAGTATTATCACTAAAAAAAGATGTGCCTAAGATTTTCTTTTCAAACCACTACACGTTGATTTCAATAATTTATTTTTGATGTGCAATTTTGATTCCTCGATTTATTGTTAAATTAACACTTTCTTAAACAATGCCGTGCGATTCTCTAAACTGTATATGTGTCATTTTGGGAGTAAAGTTCATGCAGTTCACCTAAATGTACACAATAGCTATTAAGTCATTTCCGTTTTGTTGATTATCTTTTAACCGATAAAGATTAAGCACTTGTTTTCATTAAGTGGGCTTTCAAAAAAAGTCTAATTTCAATATTTGTCCGGACCATAAACTTTTTGAAACATTGACATTGAGGCCCTCTGACTGTGTGGCTACTGGGTTTGTCCCTGTTGTTTTAAACTCATAATTCTTCTTGACATTTAGAAGGATGGCAGATATATAGGGATCATGTTGGCTGTTGTTGTGGTCGATTGTTGTGTCACACGCTTTAATGTCTGTTCTTTAACTTATATCATTTGTGATACAAACGTTACCAAACTTGGCAACAATGTGTATGGACAACCTATCACGGCTCTGTTCAATCAAATCAACAGCCATTTCCATTTATTCACTACAGAGTGATGGCCTTTGCATTAAAAGTTTTACCAAATGCACTTTGGCTGCCTTTTAACTTTAGCGTTTTTCGTCGAAATTTATCAAACTTGTCTAAGAGCACACTATTTTGAAGAAGTTCGACAACAGCCAAATCACATTATTTACTCTGGAGATATGACCCTTGAAGATTTTTAAAGACATTACGTTGTCAGGTTTTGCCAAACGAACTTTCAACAATACCATAAGAAATGTGCCCGCTTACTTACTTGCATTCGGAACTCCTCGGCCGTTTTTATCGAATATGTCGGAAAATAGCTCATTGAGCTATTGTTTCTTGTTAACACATACCCGACTTTAAATAAAGATTCTTGTATCATGTATCGAAGGTTGTTTTCGATAAAAAAAATGTCCGAGGAGTTCCGAATGACTTTCTTGAGCATGGCTCATCCAAACCTTACCAAATGTGGTCAAAATTCTTATATTCATCATACCTGAACTTATTTTATTGAACAACCTCATCAAATTCTTCATTCAAACGTTACATTTAATTGCCAACTATTGAGGAAACTTACTCTATTTTGTCCCTTACTCAAATTATTCCTTAGTGAAACGTTAAAAAAAACCTTGTTTAGACATGCTACACTGCGCATGATTGATAGCTTGCAAGATTGATAGCTTGCATGATTGATAGCTTGCATGATTGAAAGCTTGCATGATTGATAGCTTGCATGATTGATAGCTTGCATGATTGATAGCTTGCATGATTGATAGCTTGTATGATTGATAGCTTGCATGATTGATAGCTTGCATGATTGATAGCTTGCATGATTGATAGCTTGCATGATTGATAGCTTGCATGATTGATAGCTTGCAAGATTGATAGCTTGCAAGATTGATAGCTTGCATGATTGATAGCTTGCATGATTGATAGCTTGCATGATTGATTGCTTGCATGATTGATAGCTTGCATGATTGATAGCTTGCATGATTGCAAGACAACGTTGGAGTTATTGGCGTTATTTTTTCTAAATACGACCACCAGTAATATATAACATTTTATGTGACCACCAGTACATATATTACATTTTATGTGACCACCAGTACATATATAACATTTTATGTGACCACCAGTACAAATATAACATTTTATGTGACCACCAGTACATATATAACATTTTATGTGACCACCAGTACATATAAAACATTTTATGTGACCACCAGTACATATAAAACATTTTATGTGACCACCAGCACATATATAACATTTTATGTGACCACCAGTACATATATAACATTTTATGTGACCACCAGTACATATATTACATTTTATGTGACCACCAGTACATATATTACATTTTATGTGACCACCAGTACATATATAACATTTTATGTGACCACCAGTACATATATTACATTTTATGTGACCACCATTACATATATTACATTACATGTTAAGTTAATCAAATTTAGCGCTCTAGTTGCATCAATCCTACTCACATTCCAGTAAGTAGACGTTTAAAGCTTTCATTTTCAATTTTTTGGATGTTGTGTTTTAATACATGGTGTTTAATTTACAATTGAATATTATTTCCCTCAAGGTTGTATACATGATGCTACATGCACCATATGAACGCAAGAGAAAATGGTAAATTCGCGTCTTATCTTCAATTTCAATGTCAAAAATGACTTTTGTATTTAATTAACAAAGTAAATTTTGGTCAATTTCGGTATCATGGCACTATTAAATGGAAAACACTTTTTTATTCGTTCCACCTTTCTGCGAGAATGAGTCCTATTGAGGTATTCAGGCGAGCAACCAAATCAATTTTCATCCAAGATATAGAATCACTATGTAAAATTAACTTAATAAAAAGTATGAGTGCCTGTTTATGAGGCACGAAACCTATTAAAATGAAAACTTTTTAGCTCCACATAACTCATTTTCGCTGACGACTTCACCTATTTTAATATGACAAAATGTTTGAACATTGGGATTTTGATTTGATTTGTTTTTATGTACTTTAAGACGAGCGAGAAATGTCAACATTATAAAGATACTAATTAACCCTTAATGGTAATAAACATAGCGTATTTTTTACTGTTATAAGAGAGCATATGGCTCAAATATATAATTAGATTTGGCATATCTTTAACGCAATTTGCCTCCCGGATAATAGATGGTGGCAACGAACTTGGTAATTTGGTTTTGTACAGTTTCATTACACTGAAATACACTTTACGTCCACAGCTGCTAATATCATGCCAAGTCACTTCCCTGTTGGCGTTGTGTATGTCGTTCAACTAATTGCATGGCTGCAGTATTCCTTGAATCATCACGTCATTCTACCGTTGTCATTACTCCGATATTTCAATGTTTTGTACGAATGCTATACAGTTCATTAAAGCCTTTTTCGTAAAGTTTAGTATCTTTATCATTTAAATGGGTTGCCTGTTGCATTTTAGATTCAGTTAACGATGAAAATCATTTTTCGTCACAAATGAATCATCATTCCGGCCATATGTCTTATCAGTTTATGAACATGTTGATACGCGTGCAGTACAAGGAAATATAATGGTATACACAAACGCACACAAGTTCTTATACAAGACACGCCAAAATTTATGGAACTGACAATAAGATTGATTATAAATATACCATGCTTGACTGTAAACCTTACCAAATACAGTAGTATTGATCAGGAGCAGACCGATCTTCATTTATATAACACATTCAAGTTAGCATTTAATAACATAATTAATTATTCCTTTTTGCCTTAAAATTCCATATACACGTTTCTTAATTGTTTGATAATAACCCAATTAACAGTCGCTTTTCCTTTTAGAGTTATAATGAATATTACATGGATAGGTCTAGTAGTCGAACATTCAAAGATGAACTCTGTTTAGAGGGTCGAGGTAATGGTCCAAACGACATGGTACGAGATAAACCACACACAATCCCTGAAGCCAATCATCTAACACAGACCCTGTTTAAAGCATTGAATTAACCGAGAGACACATAAATAAACCTTACCATTTCTTAATCAAAAACGAGATTCCCACAAAAGTCACCCATAGAACGCATGCACTTGATTACGCGGCATTCAAAATAAAACAACATTTCAGGCACTGTCAAAATCGCTAGAAGCTAGAAGACAATAACCAGCCCTTGTCTTAAGTAATCAACGGCTAATCCAATCGGAAAATGTCTAGGAAACAACACAGTCATGTAAATTCTGTGAACGACCTTGATACTTTCGTACCTTGTGCTTACTTCCACAGCGAATAAGAATACTGCTGGAACTAAACTTGCTCCCATTTCTGTTCGCTGTATCGGTAATGATTTTTCCTTTGATTGCACCTGCAGGGAATATTCACTAAATCTGCATGACATTGCACCTGCAGGGAATATTCACTCAATCTGCGTGGCATTGCACCTGCAGGGAATATTTACTCAATCTGCGTGGCATTGCACCTGCAGGGAATATTCACTCAATCTGCATGGCATTGCACCTGCAGGGAATATTCACTCAATCTGTGTGACATTGCACATGCAAGGGAATATTCACTTAAACTGCGTGGCATTGCACCTGCATGGAATATCCCCTCAATCTGCGTGGCATTGCAACTGCAAGGAATATTCACTCAATCTGCGTGGCATTGCACTTGCAGGGAATATTCACTCAATCTGGGTGGCATTGCACCTGCAAGGAATATTCACTCAATCTGCGTGGCATTGCACCTGCAAGGAATATTCACTCAATCTGCGTGGAAATGAACCTGCAGGGAATATTCACTCAATCTGCCTTGCATTTGTATTTGCTCTTTGATTCTTTACCCTTTCCATCAATAATTTGAACACGTCTAAAATGCACTTACTGTTCGAATCAGAGACCTCGAATTTCATCCTTATAAAACAAGTTTAGTGAATCAAATTTTACACTTGTCTGTTATCCTCCAGGTCAACATTGTTACAAACGATAACATAAGACAAGTAACAGTAACAACTCACTTTTTTGATTGCACGATTTGTTTACCTTTGGAGTGTCGGGATTATCACCCAACACACACGAGTAAAGTCAACGGCTGTTGTAATTGACAGACACCTCGTTACCAGAAACGTTGAGCATTGTAGATCTGCGTGACATTGCACCTGCAGGGAATATTGACTCAATCTGCGTGGCATTGCACCTGCAGGGAATATTCACTCAATCTGCGTGGCATTGCACCTGCAGGGAATATTCACTCAATCTGCGTGGCATTGCAACTGCAGGGAATATTCACTCAATCTGCGTGGCATTGCACCTGCAAGGAATATTCACTCAATCTGCGTGGCATTGCACCTGCAGGGAATATTCACTCAATCTGCGTGGCATTGCACCTGCAGGGAATATTCACTAAGCCTGCGTGATATTGCACCTGCAGGGAATATTGACTCAATCTGCGTGGCATTGCACCTCCAGGGAATATTCACTCAATCTGCGTGGCATTGCAACTGCAGGGAATAATCACTCAATCTGCGTGGAATTGCACCTGTAGGGAATATTCACTCAATCTGCGTGGAAATGCACATGCAGGGAATATTCACTCAATCTGCGTGGCATTGCACCTGCAAGGAATATTCACTCAATCTACGTGAAATTGCACCTGCAGGGAATATTCACTCAATCTGCCTTGCATTTTTATTTGCTCTTTGATTCTTTACCCTTTCCACCAATAATTTAAACACGTATAAAATGTACTTACTGTTCGAATCAGAGACCTCGAATTTCATCCTTATATAACCAGTTTAGTGAATCAAATGTTACACTTGACTGTTATCCTCCAGGTAAACATTGTTACAAACGATAACATAAGACATGTAACAGAAACAACTCACTTCTTTGATTGCACGCTATGTTTACCTTTGAAGTGTCGGGCTAGTCACCCAACACACACGAGTAAAGTCATCGGCTGTCGTAATTAACAGACCCCTCGTTACCGGAAACGTTGAGTATTGTAGAAAATCCCCTCTTTTATGCACCATTGAAAGGGAATTTCCCAGAATACAACTTGATTTTATATGTTTAAAATATCTCAATGGCTCTTGATAATAGAATACTTCATTTGCCGTTACAAGGGATCGGACAGAAAATATGGATATGGGAGGGAAAACTAAAATGAATATTTATGCGAAAAACTACAGAAATAAGCTCAGTAGCAAAAAGTTTAAACATACACCCGGTTTAATGGCAATGGGCAAACGCCAAAGACAAAGAACATAAAAACAAAGTCGAAGTCGAAAATTATTGGCAGTTCTGACTATAACCTCATTGAAACTATATTTCCAATATGGTGTCCTTTAAACCGGAAGGATGTGATAACTCGTTAGTACACATATGAGCACGAAGTAAACAATTCACGTTCAGAGTTTATGTGGACTTTCGGACTCAGGATTGGATGCTTTTCTTTAATTCAATTTCCGCACAGGCGATACATTGTTCAGAACAAGTAAATTAAAAATGGGAACAACGTGTGGAACCTTTTAAGGTAATTACGGCCGGAAGTATTTTGCTAGAAATATCCGTGCCTCTTTTCTGTGACTTGTATCTCCGAAGTGATGTGTTCTTGCTAATTGAATCACCAAATGTCCCTTTTACGATCAATTATGTTGATCGCTTCTACTCGATGATGTCTTTTAGCATGACATTGTTTTTATCATTCATCAGAGGTTTGATAATAATAAATCAAATTTGTTGTACGCATAACATCATTGCTCTAATGAACAAGAATGGACAGGAGAAGAAAAAATTGTAGGTATTCTTAATTTCTCCACAATGACAATTGGGACTTAATTAGGAATTGTTTTAGAGCACATAACAACAATGCACCCACAGGCTTGAATGAATGACACTCAATGTCAGTCTTACTTCATAATGAAAATAAGGAAACGCCTTTATATTTTTGTTAAGGTTTTATTAAATGGAGGGCAAACTTTACAGGCAGTGCATTTCATGAGTATATTGTGGATGGCATGAAGGAATTGGACAACAATTGGGTTTGATGTGAAGTTCTACGAAGGTCAGCCGAATTTCGAATATTGCACTAGGTTTTATGGCTAACTCCGACGGAATAAGTGTAGTAAGAGGCTGATGCAAGACAATGAAACATTCCCTAGAAAAGGGAAAGGTTATGTTTCCACGTCCTTTGGTTTGGAGATCGAGGCCCTATTTCCAATATACATATTGGATATTAGACAAGTCGCGTAACTCCGAAGATTATTGGGTTGTCTCGTGCTGAACTTTCTGTCATCTTCGTCCTTTTGTATGAGAAAGCTCCACATTGGGATAATCCAAAAGGATACATCATAAACACAACTTTTAGCGATTTATGATCAATGACGTATTTGAATGATCGCATACGGTAGATACGTTACCAGGCATTCGTTTTGACTGATCGAATGTGTTCATGCCATGATAAGTTACTATTGAGTGTAGATGTTTGTAGTTTGTATCTAATGTACTTTTTAACGTTTTCCATAAAGATATGTGTGTTTTTCTGTTTGTCTTTCGAGAAATGAAAAGTAATTATGTTTTTACTAGGTTGTATGATAAAAGCCACTTTTAGCCAAAATATGCATTGACTACCATAGTTCTTGTGTTAAGCTAATATGCTATGGCCATAAAAAGATGATGAATAAATTGGCTATAGTGGCTATCATTGAATCGGTTCTCGACGTCACATGCGATAATATTAAGACCAATTCCATTTTGACATCTGATCCTCTTTTCTCTGGAAATGCTTGCACTTACATCGCAAACCTTAATCAGGAAAATAAGAATGCTTTATATCATCCACAACAATAGTTTCACTCTGTAAAACAAGACACCGAATACTAATGCAGTCATTTGTAATAATCAGTTTTCAGTTTAAAGTAACGAGCGAATACTCCTCATCATATTTTGCTTCTAGACGGCTTCTGGAATATTCTTGGATTCATAATGAATTCATAAAAACTATTTCTCCCTGCATTAGGGCCATCCATTAATGTCCCATTAAAACCACTAGGTCCCGGTATTTTGCTTGGCAGGATATGGATCTAATAAAACAGACTCTTATTTTGAATTTCCTTTTTATCATTCCAAAGAACGGAATAGCATTAAGTAGATTACGCACATTTTCTCATCATCTTGCAATAGAAGATGGCATAGGCCAACCAGTATTCTATACAATGATAGAAAATGTAATGTATGCTATAAATTAGATGATGAGTACCATTTTGTTATTTGTACCCTATATTGATTTAAGAAAATTATACATAATAATAAGTATTACTCGAAGATACCAAGTATGTTCAAATTTATTGATCTAATGATTAACCAAAATAAGACTGTATTACGTAAACGGTCAAATTTTGTTTATAAAACTTTTCTACGTAAACTGTTATGAAGCATATTTTGTATAAGCAGTGAATATATGTTCATGTATGGGAACAAGAATAAATTTCAGAACTTAGCTGCAAATGAAGTACTTCATTTTATTAAAACAGTCAGCTTATCTTATAAATACAATCCAAAAAATAAACATTATTAGCCATGTTATTGTATATACAAAATAGACATTATGACTTATTTATACTTTCAGTACTAATCTTCAATTGTTTTGTTTTTTGGATTCAAGCCATTGTTGTACCATTGTATCTTAAAATAAAGAAATTGACAGTTTTCGTTAATTAATAAATTGTAATGTTATATGCATATAAGACTTAGTCTCAGTTTCAGAATGGACTGTTAATACGTTATTTAGTACTTGTAGAGCAATTACCCGGATATAGCATTAGATTCGGACACGTTTTGTACCCGAACATGATTAAGTTTAATGTATATTAATAATAGCATGCAAGTGTTTACTCACATAAATGACTTATTACCATAATCTGGAATCACAGTCAAGCATGGACTACTGCAAGTCTGTAGTTTTGTAACTGTTGTTTGTCGTAAGCTGGTAAATGTGGCTGTGAGTCATCCTTAGATATTCTTGTTTAATCCTCTGTAAGCCTGTCAATCGATTATTTTTATCTAACGCACTGGCAACCTCAAAAACTAGTTGAAAATTGAAATACACCGCATATCATTTATTAATTTGTGTTGTATTTGTTGCGTTATGTAAATATTTTGCAATTTCATCGTTGTTTTTATTCAGCGATGTAAATCTTTTTTGTGTATATTTAGTTGAATGTCATCGTGTTAGAAGTCGTAGACACAATTTCGTTTTCGACCAGTGTATAGGTATGTCCTTGCATGGTTAGATATGTAAAATATATTTACACATATACTTTATGAACAGATGCAAACGATATTTATTCATAAATCATTTAACTGTTATAATTCGAAGCATGAAATTATCATAATATCTCATTTCCTTTCATTATGAAATTTCCTTTTAAATGATTTTGTTATAAGTTCAAGTGACGTGGACTTTAATAATACAATTGTATACAGTATTTGCGATGTTATACAATTTATTATTATAAGTAATATTGATTTCTTTAGAGCATTGTTTAAACAATTATTGTGTGCCTTCTCCAAATTATTTATGTGTTTGTACCATTGTAAATATTTGTAAATATTGTGTTTGTCCTCATGGGCCATATGGCTTATTGGATGTGAAATAAACCATCTTCTTCATACGCATCGATTCGCTAATGCTTTGGGAGCATTTAAACAGATATTTATTATTTTCCATTCGCATATGATTTCTAGTCCATGGAATGCAGTACGTCTCGAGACGTAATTAGTTCAGTTATTGAATATCATCTCATTTTCAGATTTCTAATCAAAAGGCAACGAGGCACCATATTAACCGGCATCATCGTGTTGTAGAAATGTCCGTAAACACTTTGATATACAAATAAAATGATTGCTAATATCTTATTGTATGACACAAAAAAAAACAATCAGTAATGATTAATTCAAGGTGCAGTTAGTAGTAAATATATTCTTAAAGAGAAATCCTTAACACATAAAAATATTACAATGAAAAATACAGGGACAAACCCAGTAGTCGAAAATTCAAAGAAAAACTCTGTTTAGGGGCACAAAGCAAGGGCCAATCGGCAATGAAGTAAAGACACAAACACATTAACATCATATATAATACATACACCAAAAACAAACTTACACCACATACAAAGTAAGTCTTATGGTGAGGTTTTCGACTTAAATGGAAACAGAACGTTAATAACAAATAGTCGCTTAAGTTTTAAAAAATGATATTGAAGTTCGAAACATAACATTCACTAGCGGATCCATAGAAGGGGGGGACGAACCCGGCGCCCCCTCCCCCTTAAAAACGTCAATATTTACTTTTAACACTCTTATGATCTGCCACACTTTATTTTGTCATACACAAAAAGTGCATTTTACAAAAACATGAGCGAGTACCAATCTGCGAATTTTCATAATTGTTTATGTAGTACTCGTCAAATATGTTCTTGATTGTTTATTTTTCTATTTCTTCAAACATTTGAATAATTGTTAATCTTAATGAAACAAATCAAATCAATGAAGTTCAACTATCGTCATTTATACTTTTGATCAGTATTGTTCCTTGTATAACAGTCAATAATTGGACCGTTTCTTCCAGAATCCTAAGAACTACTTTGTTCCTATGGAAACCCTTCGACCGTTGAAATCTGCTCCTTGGTACGCAATCGTCTATGATTCTACTTATATAACAGATTCATGCTGAGTGAATTGAACTCTTTTAAAAGCTTGCCGGAAATCTTCAGCCTTCTGCTTCACATTAAAATAATGGAACAA
The DNA here is from genome assembly GCF_026914265.1 of Mya arenaria. Taxonomy (NCBI): domain Eukaryota; kingdom Metazoa; phylum Mollusca; class Bivalvia; order Myida; family Myidae; genus Mya; species Mya arenaria. The sequence continues at coordinate 55,047,912 of NC_069123.1, forward strand.
ATATTCCGCCAGTGATATACGCATTAGTAATTGGTATCATTAAAGAGGATCATTCTTAATTTAACCTTTTTGATTTAAGCAGAAAGAAATAGTTCAAAGCTTCGTTTATCACTCGCGAAATCCTCATTTAGAAGAGTTTACTTTTGACCATATACTAGTGGCAAACAAACAAATATTATTGATAGCGATCAGTGTGATGCACATTCAAATTCATAATTGTTAACCGTCATACGAACTCAAACATGATACACTAGAGACATTTACATGAACTGAATGACAGTTAATTATCATCAAGGAAAAGTTAAAAACATTTTTTTTTTGGAAGTTCCCAACATGTATCAGTACGCTCAAACAATATTCGTTAATGAATTAATACATCAATAACGTTGTCTGAATATATTATTTTTATCATGCCATATTTTGTGTAGATTATAATATTTTTTTTCTTTACAATCGTTTTATATATTCTATTTAAAAACAGTTTCTAAATGATTTTTTCATATATAAAGAACGTAATTCTACGCAGTTTCGGTGTTTTTTTAATCTTTAAGTAGTTTTTGTGCAACGATATTACGCTTGAGTTAAAAGTATGATCGAGAACAGAAACCAAACCACTGTAAGAATGGTGTACAAAGGGAGCGCTGCCAGCCAAATATTTAACGTTTTCCTTTTAAATTCTAAAACGATCTAACCGCCCTCATTAAATATATGAAACGCATTTCTTTCAAATTCTGGAACTATCCTTACGCTGCCATCACACGATGTGACACATTCTTTCAAATTCTTAATCTAAAGCTGGCATCGTAATATATAACGATATCTCTTCTGAATTTAATACTATAATATAATAAACTATATTTATTAATTAAAGCCAAAACCATGGAACAAAGAGGTCAAACTTTCTACCGTGTTTATGTTTATATTTTCTATGACAGAGAGGTCTTTCATAATAACAAAGAATATGTCCTCATGTGAAATATGACCAACAAAATTAAACAAACAAGTTTCCATGACTCGTAAAACCTATGTAAGTTAAGCTCAACTGTGTCTAATTCAACTTACTTCTCTTCTATCTAACATTATTTCAGACCCAGAAATCTAGTATTTTAATTATGAGATTCATTTCCAGTCATTTTTCTTATGACCGCACCAACAATTAAACGCAACATGTTGAAGCATCACTGCGACCGGATTTTGAAAACTATGCCATTGCTTACTGGTGAACACATCCGCAAAGGTCGAAGCTACCAAGCAGCCGTAGTTTCTCTTTTTTTATAAAAAATACCCGTTCATTATCGCAATGATTGAAATGAGATCACTGAAATTCTTTTAGTAAAAGTAAATTCTTTTTTGCTGTTATCACCATTATCCGTCAACATTCACCCTCGGACTACCCCGAGTCATCCAAACGTTATAAATGGATTTAATCAGACTTCCTTTAATTCCAACGATCAAAATCCCAGTTCAGACCAACTATTAAAAAAACTAGGGTCATGACCTATTCATTTCCGGTTAACAAACTTAGTGAATTTCCTTAAGTCTGATTTTACTAAATCCGAAAAATCACTCAACTAACAAAGCTGCATACAATCTTATTCTTAAAACAAACAGTTATACTTAAACTTGTTACCATTACTCATAAAGATTAGTTCACCATATTATCCTTCCAATTCTAAACAATAAACTTTCCCAAGAAAGTTTTCACTAAGTGTCAATAAATCCTGACCGGATGCAGTTAAAATGATCGTACTTTTTATTGAATTAACTTTTTTAACCATGATAATAAAGTTATCTTTACTACCCACAACATGTTTTAACAGCTTTCTGTTTATTATTAATATCGGCATAACAAAATAATTCGGAATCAAATACGATCGACGGATATTACACACAACTGATATTGTCATCACATCACTGATCCTCTGTACATTCCATGACCCTCTTTATATACGATAAATAAATTACTCATTTTGTTGCACTTTTGTCGTTCACGTTGTAGTTGTATGTTTTTCATAATGGGTTATTTTGAAAAACGGGTCAAATTCGAGGGTTATTTCGATAGACAACGTATTTGATAATAAAGGTAATCTGTATGCATATCTTGTTTGCTTTATCTGGTGTACTTCTTATTTCTTTTTACTTAATGCTTTTTATTTATCATTAAAAACAATGACTGAGGACTATAACTTGACAAACTCACTTTATCAAATATAATTTCACTCTGTCTGACAAAGCTCTCCGTTGCATGTTAAGAAATAAACATTCAGTTCAACAACGGCGCGGTTTTCCAATTAAAGTTTGCTCTTTTTTTTAATTATCATTTTAAGGTGTAATAACATCCCTGTATCATACTATAATATCACATAATGGTGGCACGAAATTCACATAAAATCTTTTGATTGAGACAAATTGAGACTGCTTCTCACAAAACCTTAAAAAAGTTCTTGACAATTGACATTAAGAGACATATGTCAACCGGTGTTTTGCTTTTCGCGGAAATACATTGAGATGGAAGAAACTGTTTATTTAAAAGATAGATGAAGGATCCAATCCATACCGAAAATAACTGTATCAAAGCAAGTGGACATACGAATTAGTTATTAACCTCCCAATAGGCTCATGTTCCGGTTAATTTGCCAAAGTCACAGCGATTGGTATTGCAAACAGTTGTTTGGCTAAGAAGAGAGAAAAGACTGTCCATAACGACCACTAGTTGACTGCATTTAGGATGTTGTATTCGCTGATAACGTTTCCGATGTGCTTATATTGATGCTACCGATCCTGAACTGATACTTGTATAAAAGATTTTTCTCGTTACAATGAAAACAGTGGATCATTTAAATAGTTACGTTTTACATATCAAACTTGGCAATTTGGTTTAAGTTTATATGCTGTTAAAATGATCCCAGGCTTTGAAAAATACACTCCCTCTGACATGTATGAGTCATTGTTGGAACTATATGGTCTTATAAGCTTAGTCGAGATCCGCAAATTATCTTTTCTGCAAAAGATAATGACGTTGTCTTACGATTGTTTGACACGACAGCTAATTAATAAGGACGTATATGACATATATTGATCGTCAAGCAAGAAAACCAATGCTTAGTTTTATTCCTGGTATTTGCGCTTTGGTAAACAAATACCTGTTACAAGATAGCATTGACGATTTTATCTTGCATAATGTAACACGTTCGAAGTCGAACTGAAAAAGCACTGTCCATAAAACCGTTAGACAGACAGAATCTACTTTAAAGCGAAAGACTTAACACGTGAAAAGGAATTCTACAGTTCAAAAATATCCATAAAATGACCCGATTGCTGTGAAGCAGCAGTAACGCTCGGATTGGAAAATTTTGCACTTTTTTTGCCAACTTGAGGTTACATAAGCCCTCTTTATTGCAATCCGTGTGTTTAATTTGTAAACGCGTTTTCAATGATAAAACCGAGCATTTTGTGTTTGATTTTCCTTAACTTCGTAAAGTGTAGCATAGTGCACACAGGGGCATTATATGCAATTTTCTACCACATTAGGCTGATTGTTCAGAACTTTGCTGAAGTTAACAATACTAAGTTGAAAAACTACAGAAACAAGCTCAGTAGCAAAAGCTTTAAACATAATCCCGGTTTAATGCACTGGGTAAACGCCAAAGACATAGAACAAAAAAACAAAAAATCACAAATAAGAAACATGAAACAACCTGATTAACGACATTGTTGTATTTAGCTTTTAAACAGGACATATCTAATGTTATGCTAATATTTTTAAATAAAACAAGTAAAACTGAAACAATTGTCTTACTCTTGTTAGATAATACAGCAGATCATATGTATATATAAAGAATTAAAAGTTTACAACGATGACGTTTACAACGTTCTGAACACTCGACCTGTTTGCATATTTAGTTGAATAAGACAAATGCACGGAGAGAGCGATGGATGCGACTCCTCGTCTGGATCCACTAGTGTTACGTGCGCTTTTATTGTCACTCATGAAAAGTAAAATCTGGACTGGTATTCATTATTGGTGTAAGTTTGATCTAAGAACGATGTAGCTAATCGGATTATTTGCTACTAATAACTGACCAATAGTGTAAATGTCGTCAATGATTTATGGCTTTAGTATTAACTTGTATCTTGAATACCACCCTAGTAAGACAAAATTTCACCAGCATAGCTTTTCATAACAGGATATTTAAGTTAGATAACATTAGATTTGCTTATTGTCAATTTCTTTCTTCACTGGTGCCTATTAGACTATATTGAAATATATCATAATATTATGGTTAATTCGAACCTGGTATTGGCTGTTTTCATTATCTTTATTGTATCTCTTAGAAATGACCCCATCAGGTATCATTTTATAAACTATTGCAGTATTTCCGAAATCTACTGAGACATTTATATAATTACAAAATGTCGTTGATTGATCCAATTTTCTTTAATTTAATACATAATTGATATTTCTGTTCGAATCTCTAATACCCCTTTTCAACATTTTCTGAGTATCTTTATGTAGAATTTGATGTCGCTGTATTGATTGCAATTTGTTCAAATTGTTATCTATTAGCTTTATAATCATCAGTCATCACATATTTTCAAAATTATCTGAATGAAACACTTCTCGATAATTTATATCATTTGTATGTCAATTGGACGTCGCCAATGAAACAGAGAACATGGACACTATGTAATAATGCAGTCCTATTTAATTCTTGGTTTTGTTCAAGTTATAGAAGCTGGGCGTGAAAAGCCAACTCTCCTGATATGATCATCATTATTATTGTTCTCCTAAGGACAATGGTCCTGGTCGATTTCACTGTTTTATGGTGTTAGTCAAAGAAAAACGTACACTATATAGAAAGTAAGAAGTCAATTCAATTATCTCAAATGTCAGAATGATTTAAGATGCCCATGTTTGACGCAGAATGTTGACTGAATAATTAATTGACTAATTTACTTGTACCAGATGCTCCTGTATAACGTGTCTTGATGAGGATATGATAAAGCAATACAAACAAATACAATGAAAACTACCGGGACAAAACAAACACTATTATCAAACAGTTCAAGAATAAACCCTGTCAGATGCACAATGTAAGAGGCTAAACGACACAGATCGAGAGACACACACGAACAAACTCAACCCACATGCCACATGACACACAGATGTTGCAATAAATTCCTTATTATTTCGATGTGTTACTTGTTTTTGATGAGTGTATTTATTTACATGACTGTTTCCGTTATCAATAAGTTACTTAATTCTTAGTTTACTACTTAGTTTTACCCCCTTTCTGGTATTGAAGATAGAAACTCGCTTTTACCAGTTCTTTGTATCGTTGCCATGGTTGCTTCTGCCATTACAGTAAACAAAGATACTGCATTTACAAATAAGTCTTTGTTTCCGTTGACTGTGTCCGGTTCTCGCTGACGTTTACTGTGTTCCCGCTGACTGTGTTTGTGTTCCGACTGACTGTGTTTGTGTTCCGACTGACTGTGTATGTTCCCACTCACTGTGTTTGTGTTCTCACTGACTGTGTTTGTGTTACGACTATGTCTGTGTTCCCGCTGACTGTGTTTGTGTTCCGACTGACTGTGTCTGTATTTCCGCTGACTATGTCTGTGTTCCCGCTGACTGTGTTTGTGTTCTCACTGACTGTGTTTGTGTTCCGACTATGTCTGTGTTCCCGCTGACTGTGTTTGTGTTTTCACTGACTGTGTTTGTGTTCCGACTATGTCAGTATTCCCGCTGACTGTGTTTTCTTCCGACTGACTGTCTCTGTGTTCCCGCTGACTATGTCTGTGTTCCCGCTGACTGTGTTTGTGTTCCGACTGACTGTGTCTGTGTTCCCGCTGACTGTGTCTGTGTTGCCGCTGACTGTATCTGTGTTCCCGCTGACTGTATTTGTGTTTTCGATGACTGTGCCTTGTCTATATTTCCTCTGACTGTGCCTATGTGTCCGCTGAAAGTGTCGGTGTTCTCGCTGACTTATACTGTGTTCACACTGACTGTGTCTGTGTTCTCACTGACTGTGCTCCGGTTGGCCTTGGTTGTGTTTCCGCTGACTGTGTTCCGGTTGACTCTGTCTGTGTTCCCGCTGACTGCCTCAAAGATTTACACCAATATTTATACTTTTGATGGAAAAAAATTGGCATTAATGTTAACTTGTAAGTGTATTGCTTCGTGCGTATTTTATTTGTCTATGTTTTGGCCTTTATTCTCGTGTCATTATAAGGAAATTTGTATGGGTAAATGGTGTAGTTACTTTTGCATTTTTTTACATTGTAATTTTACTGCATGCGTTGTCTAAAGTTTATTATTTCGATTCATGCAACATCCTCTCGTAAATATGAAGCAAATTCGTATCCTTATCACCCATTGAATAATGGGAGATCACATTTCACGTGAGGTCATATGATTGATATGATTTGAATTCACGTCTTAGAAAACCCTAAAGAGTACGTTTTGGTGATTGCATATAGCAGGAGGAAAGATGGATACCATTTTCCCAAAATGTACGACATATGTGGTCAGCAATTTCTCAAATCGAGTAGTGTAAAATGTGGCCGGTCAAACATGGGGGTCATATACCCAAGCAGATTGTTCCTCACAGTTGTCCAACATGTGTTCTGCATTGCATGTATTTGGAAATTTGAGCGACAAATGCAATATTGTTCAGTTGTTTATTCGCCCGTCTTTCCGTCAGTGTTTGTGAACGTCTATCGGTTATTTGGTCATAGCTAAGCATTAATGAATATTAACAATATGTCTGTCATTCATTTATTTACAACCAAGACTTATAACTTGGGACGTGTGCCAGTTAATGGCTTCGGGTGCGGAAACGTCGTGGGTTCAAACTCGAAAAAAAACCTTAAAATATGGTACCAGTAACTCCCTTGCATGGCGCTCTGCATTAAAGCGGTTGTGCTTGGAAAATGGTGCACTGGTTTAAACCCAGGAACAGTCTATTACGTGGGAAATAACCAGGAGTACCACTCTCTCAATCCTTAAGTCACACCTACGAAATAAATAAATAATTTGGCTTGTCTATTTGATTGGTAAAGTTTCTTCTAAATTTGTGAAAGATGATCATTGATAAAAAGGAGAATAGTAAAAACTATACTCGTCGACGAAAATTATTAGCCAAAATAATTTACAAAAATATATGTTGAAAATGTGCTTCGATTTGTGCGGAAATTGGCTTATTTAGCTTATATGAATTTTAGTATTTTAGGACCAACTGATTTGGGGCAAATGCTCATCACCATAACATTTACCTTGCTGAAATTGCTTGCTAATAATTTTATATTGACTATCACGATTCAAAATCTGACAATATAGATTGCCTTAAAATATTTAAGAAAAAAATATTGCTATAATATAGTAGTAAATGTGTACGTGATATTATTGTTATCTAAATTATTTGAATTTTCATTTTGTTTTCCTTGTATTCGACGTTTATGGATTCTCTGGATTTTATGATGATTTCATTAGCACTAGCTAGCTGATTCCCCCTGCGTTGAGGGGGTCTAATCATTGTCTCATTATATGTATCCTGCTCTATCTATGCGCTGAATTTTTGCTCTAATATTGAATTTCTTACATCGATAAAGTAATGCTTTGGGAGCCTTTTCGATAGATATGTATTATTTCGCATGAGCATATCAATGTTCATGGATCTCGAGGGAGTAATAACTTCCATGTGACTTGCTATCTATTGTATGTACTATGGACAACCATTTCAATATGGAATCAACCCTCAGTCACCGGGTGTATTCCCGGCGTCAACACCACAGAGTAACGCCCCACCCCCATGGGCTCTAGAAATTATGTCGGACATTAAATCAATTAAAACAGTTATACCTAAAATTGACCAAATTGAACAGGCCCTAGGAAGTATCAAATTAAAGTTGTCGGCTTTTGATGAGAGAATGAGTTCGGTGGAAAGGAAAGTCAACGACATTGAAAAGGCATGCAGCTTCGTAAGTGAAGAAAATGACTCACGAAAAACAGAGGTAAACTCAATTCAAAAACAAGTGAAACAAATAGACAAATTTTGTAAAAATGCCGATTCTGCGATACATTCATTTCAACAGGAAGCAGAAAGGGCCAAAGAGGAACTCTTAGACATGAAAGCGCGGTCGATGCGAGACAACCTTTTATTTTACGGGGTATCTGAATGTGCCCCTGAAAATAATGAGAACTGTGAGGAGCTCATCAAGGACCTAATAAAGTTGAAATTACAGCTTGAAACAGAGGGTATGATTTTCGACCGTGCGCATCGACTCGGGGCGAAGGCGGCTGATAAGACTCGTCCCATTGTGGTTAAATTCCACAACTACAAATCAAGAGAGGCCGTTAGGTTAAAATCCCTCGAAAAGACCATCAAAGATGCCCTGAAGAGCTCCGGCCATGGCATCGGAGTACAATCCCCACAGGAGTACCGTGACGCTCGGAAGGCATTCTACCCCATCGTGAAGGACGCCGAAGAACATGGAAACACCGCCCGTATCACCGGAAATAAACTCTATATAAATAGAAAATGAACAAAAAAGTGTGTAAACGGCAAACTCTGTGACCATAAAACCAATAGTGCATAGGACAGTCAAGAGGAGCCAGAATTAAGACTTATATCATGGAACATTAACGGTCTTTCGAGAAAAATTTTAGACACTGACTTTTTAGGCATTGTTAATAAGTATGATGTTATATTTTTATCAGAAACTTGGATTTCTAAACACACTTGTTTAAATCTAAATATTAAATATTATTTTTGTGAGCATTTAAATGGAAATAAGTCGTACAACACAAAGAAAGGCCGTTTTAGCAGTGGCCTATCAATTTATTATCACCAATCATTAAGCAAGTATTTTGAAATTGCAGAAAAAAACAACATGGTATAATTTGGATAAAGTTAAGTAAAGATTTATTTGATTTTGAAAAAGATGCATATATTTGCAACACATACATTCCTCAAAGTAACTCTAATATACTAAGAAATTATCAATTTGATTTTTTCGAAGAAATAGAACTTGGTTTTGAAAAGTATTCTCAACTTGGTAAATGTTTTGTTGTAGGGGATCTTAATAGCAGAAGCTCTAATGTTATGGATAACCTTACATTTGACAGGTATATTGACAATGATAATCAGCTGTCAGATTATGTTCATATTTCACCACGTGATTCAATAGATCACGTGCTAGATACACACGGTAAACGCCTGATCGAGTTATGTCAGTCCACATCTTATATTATTGGTAATGGTCGGCTGCACAGCGATCACGGTGTTGGCGAATATACATTTCATTCAATGAATGAATCAAGCGTAGTGGATTATTTAATACTTAAGCCTCAGGATATCATACATGTCTCGGACTTTCAAATACTTGATCCAAACGAATTTTCCGATCATTCAGGGATCGTTTTCTCTTTTAATAAGCGTGTTGAGAAAAATAATACCAATGATAATATTATTGATAATAATGATAATAAAATCAAATGGAATCCATCGAAATGAGGAACTTAAAAGAAATTTGTTACTAAAAAGTGATCAATTGTCTTTACTAGTAGAACAATTAAACACTAATATAAATATTGACGGTATAACGAATTCGTTCATACAGATAATTCAAGATTCGTCATCGTGTATGTCTGCCAAAAAACAAAATAATATAACTACAAGAAAATTACACCCAAACAAAAAGCCGTGGTTTAATGCAGAATGTTTTAATGCTAGAGCTCATTTTAAAAAGGCTAGAAATAAATTTGTTCGTAATAAAACATGTGCCAACTTACGACATGAATACATTGAAGCAAAGTCTTGCTACAATAGGTTGAAAAGAAAACATAAGACTAAATTTGATATAAAAGAAAAAGAAATTTTGGCAAACCTGAGTAAATCAAAACCCAAGGAATTTTGGAATAAAATTAAAAGCCAATATAAAAAAAGTCAACCCAAATCTGAGAATTTAAATGCGTCAGACTTATATGACCATTTCAAAACATTATATAGTACTTCAGACTATAATGAAAACCAAGAATTAAGAACAACATTAGCGATGAGTATCTTGACAAAGAAATAACATTGGCAGAAATTAAAGTAGCTGTTTTTTCCCAAAACAATAATAAAAGTAGCGGTTTGGATGGAATAGTCGCGGAAATTTATAAAACTATATTTACAGATATATCACCATTTCTATCGAAACTATTCAATCGCATCTTTTCTACAGGAGACTACCCCAGATCTTTTGGGGATGGTATAATAGTACCTGTTTTTAAGGGGGGAAATGTAGACGAGCCAAAGAATTATAGAGGAATAACTCTCATTAGTATTCTTTCGAAAATATATTCTCAAATATTACTTAATAGACTAACAACGTGGAGTAGTATTAATAATAAAATTATCGAAAATCAATTTGGATTTCAAAAAGGAAAGTCTACGATTGATTGTGTGTATATTTTACATTCAATTATAGCAAAAACACTTTCCTCAAAGATGAATATGTATTGTTGTTTTGTTGACTATGAGAAGTGTTTTGATAAAATCACAAGGTCACATCTGTTCTATAAGTTAATAACTGAACATATAAGACATCATAACATCCTAAGAACAGATAGAATATGTACCTTATGTAATATGAATACCATCGAAAATGAATATCATTTTCTTTTAGTATGTCCAAAATATCACAATCTACGAAAGCAATTATTTAAACCATACTTTTGCCATTGGCCAACAAAACAAAAATTTATTATCCTTTTGTCCTCAGACGGCGGAAAAACTATGCACTGTGTTAGTAAATATCTATATCATGCATATTTGTTACGATCGAGAACCTAATTATGCTGAGAATTGATATGATATATAGTATAATTCTCTATTGACTATGTCTTTGCTCTACACGATGATTTGTTTCATATGATTTATTTCATATGTTTTGCATTTTGGCTATAGATGATATGTCATTTAATGCTGAATAAATATTATGTTATGTTATGTTATGTATATAGCTCTATAGTCTAACTAAAGGATAGTCAGTGAATGTTGTCAGAAAACTAGACGCCTTCTCCACTGGCATTTTCTTCGGGTATAATATGCGTAATTGTGTAATAAACTCGGAATATGAATATCAAACAGTTAATCTCACATTATGGCAAACGTAGTTATTTCAATAATGATTTCAATGAAACAAATTACTAAGGGTGTAGTTAGTACCAAAACATGTTCATTACAGAGAATAATACATCAGAAACTACAAACAACAGGATATATGTCGTTCATATAGTTGTCTTATACATACAAGAGATCTTTAACTTTGTTATAAACATATAAACACATGAATAACCACAAACAGGTATATAATCCTACAAATGTCCTATGTTTAACTTACGACGGTCTAACCAATGACAAGTTCAACAATCACACTTTTTCTGCGACTCGCGTGAGTTAATCCTACGACTTCTACATCTTGACCTTTTTCCTCACGACATTCGTACAACACATATTTTATTATTCAAATCCACCTTTCCAAACATCATCAAAGTCCTCTCAATTGCAGATCCGTTAAAATCGTACGACGAAAAATCAGGGGCTTAACTTAACAAATGACTGCGCAGCTTACTTTGTAGAGCCCTGAACTTATTGCACACTATAAATTCAATGCACCGTCATAGCCGCTTGGGGCATAATAATTTGTTAATAATATCAATCGCATACGAAAGTTCGGCTAGGTTTAATACTTTGTCGTTTTAATTGAAAATGGGTTGTTCGGTGTGAATATATCATTCACAAACGCTGTATTTGAAAAACAATCAAATAAATTTCCGAAGTGTTTTTTTATGATCATGGACTAGTGACAGACAGTTCTGATTATTTATAAAGAACAGTGTAATGTAAATGCGAATTACTCAAATACATTACTGTAAACCCCTTGTTACTGTTACAAACGTTCTGGGCTAGAAAAACACCCTTCTTGTGAGATGAATACTTGTTTTTGTCAACGATTTTCAGTCTTCTTTTAAAATTGCACCAATGTGCTTGTAGTTTGTTTTTATTAAATCGTTATAAATACAAAGTCAGCATTAAATTGTTAACACTGCCATGGCAATGTTAACAATTTAATATTTGTCAAAAGCACTTTGATTTGATTAACTTCTTTTTGAACGATTGCCATTTTCACTGGTGTTATGCATGACATCAAACTGTTAATATTGCGAACTAATACAATAATGCTTCCAAAGAACCCCCACTTCCAAAAAAACACAGCTATAAGATCAGGAGCCCCACCCCTTCCGCCTCCTCCCCTCGAATCTCTTTTAGAGCCACACGTGGTATGGCTTAGAGGGAAATACACAACCGCACAAAACAACAAAGACAAACACCATGAACAAATATATGTATTAATAGATGTGTTGGTTACCGACATGGTGATAGCTTTTTTAGAGTTTTAGCTTAATTTGCGGTTTCCTTGTTTATTTAAAGACCTAAGTTGATGCTGGCGCCCTTAACTACCTGATTACCTAATTATATTTTATCAACCTATGGTTTTGTTTCGATAAGCAAAGTCTGTGCTGTTTTTTCTAAGTTTGTTTCATTTTGTGACAATGTTATGAATATGTTGCTTGATAGTTGTTACTATCTATTTGCATTCACTTATTTTATCTATGAGCTTTATATTAAATGGAAGTTAGCGGACTAAGAACTCCGCCATGTAATGCATGACCTTTCAGAGCATGTTATGAGTTGTTTGCGCTTTTGCACCGTTCTTCAATTTGACCCACGTGTATTGTTCGTCTTTTTATGTCTTTTTCCGCTAGATAGCTGCAGAACATATCGTCCCCAATGGAGTACTTAATGTCCTAAGTTAAACAATAATGATGAATGTCCCCGGAGAGTTGGACGTTATTCACCGTCAAAGAGCGCGAAGATCGAATAGACCATATCTAACACATCCAGGAATTAAATAGGAAGGGTTTTTTTCTTACACGATCATGTTAATTCTGTATCAAAAAGCGAACTGTGTCATGAAAATTTATTTGCGTAAACAGCTCTTTAGTATTTGGTTTAGAATTGGGTATTTTTAATAATTATTGATATCATTCTACCTACATTTTTACATGAAGTGTTGTTGTAAAACTCCAAGTTATACATATGTGACATATAAAACGTATGTGAGTATTCATAATTTATGTTAAATTCCGTGAACAAGTGTTTGCCATAACACAGCCCATTTAAAAATAAACTTAATATGAAATACAAAAATAAAACTGAAAATCTAAATATAGGAAAACATTTATAGTCTAAAGAAATTCAGAATCTCTTCGGCAATTAAGGCAAGAGGTGGCGTAAAACATAAATGATGATGACACCGAAACGTAAATGTTTGTAAATAACCTAGGTTATTAGAACGTTTTCGGAGTGTTTTTTGTCACCGAAGCGTTAATGTTCGTAAAAAAAGTAGGTTACTAGAACATATTCGAAGTGTTTTCTGTCACCGAAACGTAAATGTTTGTAAATAACGTAGGTTAATTGAAAATATTCGTAGTGTTTTCTGTCACCGAAGCGTAAATGTTTCTAAATAATGTAGGTTAATAGAACATATTCGGGGTGTTTCCTCTCACCGAAACGTAAATGTTTGTAAATAACGTAGGTTACTAGAACATATACGGTAATTTTTTCACTAACCGAAGCGTAAATGTTTATAAATAAAATAGGTTACTAGAACATATACGATAGTGTTTTCTATCACCAAATTCATCCGAAGTTGTTTTCGATAAAAATGGCCGAGGAGCTCCGAATGGTCTGAATCCGTTTATAATGTTTGGAAGACTCGGGGGAGTCTGAGGGTGTATATTGACCGGTCAAAGTGATAACAGCAAAGTTTACTAGAGGAATTTCAGTGATCTCATTTCAATCATTGCGCTAATGTACGGGTATTTTTAAAAAGAAATACTGCGCACTTTGGATTGAGAAAGAAAATACGTCTACCTTTGCGGATGTGTTCTCCAGTAGGCAATGTTATAGTTTATTAAATCCGGTCGCAGTGATGCTTCACCATCTTTTGTTGGTGCGGTCATATGAAAATCTCAGAATTTAAACTACTATATATCTGGGTTTGAAATAATGTTAATTATAAGAGAAGTAAGTTGTAATAGACTCAGTTGAGCTGATCTTCTATATGTTTAACGTGTCATGGAAACTTGTTGTTTAATTGTGTTGGTCATATAACACATGAGGACATGATTTTTGTTATTATTAAAGACCGCTCACATAGAAAATATAAACATAAACACGATAAAAGGTTTGGCCGCTCTGGAGAATGTTTCATGTATTTTGCCGAATTCTATATAGTTCATTACAACTTTTTAAATTCAGAAGAGATATATAATAATTATGATGGCAGCTTTCGGACTTATCTAGAATTTGAAAGAAAAGTGTCACATCGTTTGATGTCAGCGTAAAAATAGTTTCAGAATTTGAAAGAAATTCGTAACAGATTTTAATGACGGTGTTTTAGAATTAAAAAGGAAAACGTTAAATATTTGGCTGGCAGCTGTGGCTTTGAAAACAATCCTAACACCGGTTTCCTTTCCTCGATCATACTTTTAACTTAATCGAAATATCGTTGCACAAAAACTACTGAAAGAGGAAAAGAACACCGGAACTACTCAAAATTACGTTCTTTATATATGGAAAAACTTCATTTAGAAACTGTTTTCATATAGAATATATAAATATATAAAAAAAATATTGTAAAGGAAAAAAAATAGATTACAATCTACACAAAATATGACATGAAAAAAATATTGTATTCAGACAACGTTATTTATGTATCACTTTATAGACAAGTATTGCATGAGCGTACTCATACATGTTGGGAACTTCATCTGTTGTTAGTTTTCCTTCATGATAATTTACTGTCATTAGTTCATGTCAATGTTTCTGTTTAAGCATGTCTGGGTTCTAATGAGGCTTAACATTTATTGATTTGAATGTGCATCACACTGATCGCTATCAATAATATTTGTTTGTGTTCCACTAGTGCATGGTCAAAAAATAAACTCTTCTAAATGAGGATTTCGCGATTGATAAACGAAGTGTGGCTCTTTAAATTATTACTTTCTGCTTAAATCAAAAGGGTTAAATTAAGAATGATCCCCATTTATGATACCAATAAAAAATGCGTATATCACTGGCGGAACATTTGTTCCATTTTTTTAATGTGTAGCAAAGGACTGTAGATTTCCGGCAAGCTTTTAAAAGAGTTTAATCTACTCAGCAGGAATATATTTAATAAATAGAATCATAGAAGATTGCGTACCAAGGAGCAGATTTAAACGGTCGAAGGGTTTTCATAGGAACAAACTAGTTCTTAAGATTCTGGTAGAAAGGGTCCAAATATTGACTTTTATACAAAGAAAAATACTTGTCAAAAATCAAAATGATTTAGTTTAGTTTTATTGATGTGATTTGTCTCATTAGGATAAACAAGTATTCAATTGTTTGAAGTAATAGACAATAAACAATAAAAAAACGTATATGAAGAGTGCAACATATCCAAGTATAACTGAAATAGCGTTAAGAGCCAATCATTGACGAGTATGTTAAGTTAACACTGTGTCACTTATTTTAAATAATTAGAGAGAAAAAAAAGTGCGTATACAACTATGATAGTCTCGTATAATGTCTGATAAAATACCGAGTTGTAAACGATGCTTTAGTCAAGAGAAATGTTTGGGAAATACCAACGAAAATGGACCAATGACTGCTAATGAGGTAGTTAAGTGAGCATAGTGCTTAGCAAATAGTACATGAGCAGTTGCCGGAATAGACTGGAGAAATGACTAAAATAATACTGAACATTATCAAGTAAAATTGATACATAAATTAAGCTCCTGTTTCTTTAACAAGTGTGATGACAGTTTTTTCGAATGAAAAATTACCAATAATATCTACTGAAATACGCAGATTGGTACTCGGTCATGTTTTTGTAAAATGCACTTTTTGTGTATGACGAAATAAAGTGTTAAAACTAAGATATCAAAAGCTGGAAAATGGTGAACTTTCTGCGTATTTTATTCCTTTTTGTCCTCCTAAATTAGAATATAATACATCACTAAAATATAGTACTATTAAAGTACAATGAAAACTACAAAAACAAACGTTGTAGTCGAAAATTCAAAGATAAACTCTGTTGAGGTGCACAAAGCAAGGGCCCAAATGACAATGAGCCAAAAAAAACACAACATATTAACATCATATACACAAATGCAAACACTTTCGACTTAAATGGAAAAAGAATGTTAACAATGAAAATTCGCTTAAGTTTAAAAAATGATATTGAAGTTCGAAACATTACATTCACTAGCGGATCCAGGGAGGGGGGCGAACCCGGCGGGCGCCCCGTTTAAATCGTCGATGTTTACCTTTATAGTAATGGTGCCTCGTTGCCTTTTGATCAGAGATCTGAAAATGAGATGGTATTCAGTAACAATTCATACTGAACTTATTTCGTCTCGAGACGTACTGCATACCATGGAATAGAAATCATATGCGAATGGAAAATAATAAATATATGTTTGAATGGCTCCTAAAGCATTAGCGAATCGATGCATATAAAGAAAAGGGTTTATTTTACATACAAAAAGCCACGAGGCCCATGAGGACAAACACAATATTTACAAAAATTAACACTGGCAAATTACACGTAAATAATAAGAATAAGGCACAAAATAATTGTTTCAACAATGATCTGAAGAAAATTAATAAAACTAATAATAGTAATTTAATACAAAGTCAATATTGTATACAATTTTATTTATTATAGTCCACGTCAGACTTGATTGTATAACAAACTCATTTAAAAGGAGATTTCATTATAAAATGGAATGAGATATTATGATGATTGCATGCTTAGAATTTTAACAGTTAAATGATTTATAAATACTTATCGTTTGCATCTGTTTATAAAGTATATGTGTAAATATATTTACATATCTAACCATGCAAAAGCAGACCTATACACTGGTCGAAAACGAAATTGTGTCTACGACTTCTAAACGGTCACATTTATCTAAATATACACAAAAGATATTTACATCGCTTAATAAATATAACGATGAAAAAGCAAAAGATTTACATGACGCAACAAATACTACACAAAATAATAAATGATATGCGCTGTAAGGTGTATTTCAATTTTCAATTAGTTTGTGAGGTTGCAAGCAACAGTACATTCTGAAACTGAGACTAAGTATTATAAAACATTTTATATGCATATAACATTACAATTAATTAATCAACGAAAACTGTCAATTCCTTTTTTTTTAGATACAATGGCACAACAATGGTTTGAATCCAAAAAAAATAAAACAATTGAAGATAAGTACTGAAAGTATCAAAGTAAGTCATAATGTCTATTTTGTACATACAATGAAATGGCTAATAATGTTTATTATTTGGAGTGTATTTATAAGATAAGGTGACTGTTTTAATAAAATGAAGTACTTCTTTTGCATACAAGGTTTTGAAATTTGTTCTTGTTCCCATACATGAACATAATTATATTCACTGCTTATATAAAATATGCTTCGTAACATTTTACGTAGAAAAGCTTTATAAACAAAAGTTGACAGTGTACGTAATACAGTCTTATTTTGGCTAGTCATTAGATCAATAAATTTGAACATACTTGGTATCTTCGAGTTATACTTATTATTATGTATAATTTTCTTAAATCTATATAGGGCACATTCAATAACAAAATGGTACTCATCATCTAATCTATAGCATACATTACATTTTCTATCATTGTATAGAATACTGGTTGGCCTATGCCATCTACTGGTTTCTATTGCAAGATGATAAGAAGATGTGCGTAATCAATTTAATGTTATTCCTTTCTTTGGAATTATTAAAAGGAAATTCAAAATAAGAGGCTGTTTTATTAGAGCCATATCCTGCCAAGCAAAATACCGGGACCAAGCGGTTTTAATGGAACATTAATGGATGGCCCTAATGCTGGGAGAAATAGTTTTTATGAATTCATTATAAATCCAAGAATATTCCAGAAGCCGTCTAGAAGCAAAATATGATGAGGAGTATTCGCTCGATACTTAAAATTGAAAACTGATTATTAAAAATGACTGCATTAGTATTCGGTGTCTTGTAGTACAGAGTGAAACTATTGTTGTGGATGATATCAAGCATTTTTATTTTTCTGATTAAGTTTTTCGATGAAATAGCGAAAAAAAATTAGAAAATTGTCGAAAACTGATATAAACTTGGTGTCAATGTGTACCATGCATTGGAACTTACTAACTGAAGTACAACATAGTTTACAATTAATTTATTTCGCAGTTTTTTCGTTTTTCTTTCCATTAAAATAGATTACTAGGTATATCTACCTAGTAGAATTCATTCCTTATGCGTGATTGGCTAGTCGATGTTATCACGTGATATTACCAAGTTAGGTATATATGTTAAATATTCTAACCGTTTAAGGTAAGCCTTCGTAGCACAGTGGATACGACATTGGACTGCAATTTTGGCGACATCGGTTCGAACCTGGTCTACGACTCTATTTTCTTTTTTACATTTTGGTATTTTTTACAATAATGATATCAAAGAGAAAAACATTTTATTAAATAATTGTCCTGAGATTCGTTACAGAAAAAAACTTTTTTGGTGCCAATCTGGTGAACAGTCCCTTAAATATTATAGCATGTAACGTCGAGAACCGATTCAATTGTAGCCACTGTAGCAAATTTATTCATGTCCTTTTTATGACCCAAGAATATTAGCTAAAAACAATAAATAGTCAACGCATATTTTTGCTGAAGTGGATTCTATCATACAACCCAGTAAAAACAGATTACTTTTCATTTCTCGAAAGACAAATAGACAAGCACACATATATTTATGGAAAACGTAAAAAAATACAGAAGGTACAATGCACAAACATCTAGGTGTCACAAACAATAGTGACTTATCATAGCATAAACACATTCGATCCTTCAAAACGAAAGCCTGGTAACGTATCTACCGTATGCGATCATTCAAATACGTCATTGATCATAAATCGCTAAAATTTGTGTTTATTATGTATCCTTTTGGTTTATCACAATGTGAAACTATCTCATACAAAAATACGAAGATGACAGAAAGTTCAGCACGAGAAAACGCAAATCATCTCCGGGATAAAGCGACTTGTCTAATATTTATTATGTATATTGAAAACAGGGCCTGAATCTCTAAACCAAAGGACGCGGAAACATAAACTTTCCCGTTTCTAGGGAATGTTTCATTGTCTTGCATCAGCCTCTTACAACACTTTTTCCGTCCGTAGTTGGCCATACAACCTCGTGCAATATTCGAAATTCGGCTGACCTTCGTAGGATTTTACATGAAACACAATTCCTCCATGCCATCCACAATATCCTCATGAAATGCACTGCCGGTAAAGTTTGCCCTCATGACATTAGTATAACCTAAACAAGAATACAAAGGCGTTTCCTTATGTTCATTATGAAGTTAGACTGACATCGAGTGTCATTCATTCAAGCCTGCGGATGCATTGTAGTTATGTTCTCTAAAACTATTGCCATAAGTTCCAAATGTCAATGTGGAGAAATTAAGAATACCTAAAAAAAAATTCTCCTTTCCATTCTTGCACACCAGAGCAATGATGCTATGCGTACAACAGATTAGATTTATCATTATCAAACTTCTGATAAATGATAATGACTATGTCATGTTAAAGGACATCATCGAGTAGAAGCGATCAACATAATTGATCGTAAAAGGGAGATTTGGTGATTCAATTAGCAAGAACACATCACTTGGGGGGTTCAAGTCAGAGAAGAGTGGCACGGATATTTCAAGTAAAATACTTCCGGCCGTAATTACCTTTAAAGGTTCCACACGTTGTTCCCATTCATAATTTACTTGTTCTTAACAATGTAATAAAGAAAAGCATCCAATCCTGAGTCCGAAATATAATCTCTGAATTTGAATAGTTTACTTCGTGCTCATACTTCTACTAACGAGTTATCACATCCTTCCGGTTTAACGGACAACATAATGGAAATATAGTTTCAATGAGATTATAGTAAGAACTGTCAATTATTTTCGACTTGGTATGAGTTTTCCCTTCCATATCCGTATTTTGAAGTTTGTTAACTCTTAATATATCCAAAATAGTACACATTCATACTTCTGAATAAACAGGAAAAAATCAATTTGGTAACCAAACATTATCCCAGGTATGTTTAACAACCTAATCTGGTACTCTCGAGTATGACTTTCAGCTCCATATGGACTCAGTTTAGTTTTCTGGTCTAACACGAAAGTCTTAAGCTCAAGTTCAAGCCTTAAAACAGATTTCATTTTGCTGCGTCTTGGTATTGTCGTCTTAAAGTAAGGTTAGAATTGTTTGTGTAAATTTGAAAATGCCCTCTAGGTTATATTGTAACTAAATATTATACGAAAGGCCTGAATTTTTCATGATATGTACACAATCAGACACTTATATAGCGAGTAAAATATGAGTGAAAAAGACAATATATACAGAGTAGTTCTGCTCGGCGCTGGCGGGATCGGAAAACTGTTATCTGTTTAATACATATAATGATACTTTCCAATTAACAGCCGAATATATCATGGAAGAGAGTCCCTCCGGAAGAACAAACATCATCATAAGTTAAGGATAAAGCTTACTTGGATAAGATGTACTATATACGTTTTATTATTTTATTCGAAATTGTTGGTAAAAGTGTAAGGGTTGGCACACAAACTTGTTTAAACCCTAAGCAAGCTAACATATTAATGACCGTTCCAAGGCGGTACCTAACAATCCTTTATAAACATCCCTTGTTTTTATATATCATGTATGTAGTGTGTTTTTGTTCTGGGATTATTTCTTTAGTTTTCATATACATATTGTTTAAAAATATATATCAACAACAATGAGTGTCGAGACTCGATGCCTTGTAACGGCAAATGAAGTATTTCATTATCAAGAGCCATTGCGATATATTCAATTACCTCATGGGGTTGAACATCAGGTTGTATTCTGAGAAATTCTCTTTCCATGGTGCAGTAAAAGAGGGGTTTTTCTACAATGCTAAACGTTTCCGGTAACGAGGTGTCTGTCAATTACGACAGCCGATGACTTTACTCATGTGTGCTCGGTGACTGGGCCGACACTTCGAAGGTATACATATTGTACAATCAAGGACGTTAGTTCTTACTGATAGGCCTTATAGTTATCGTTTGTAATAAAGTTGACCGTGAGGATAACAGACAAGTGTTAAATTTGATTCAATAAACTAGTTTTATAAGGATGAAATTCGAGGTCTCTTCTACATACAGTGAGTGCATTTTAGATGTGTTCAAATTATTGATGGAAAGGGCAAAGAATCAAAGAGCAAATATATATGCCACGCGGATTGAGTGAGTATTCCCTGCAGGTGCAATCAAAGGAAAAAGTCGTTACCGATACAATAAACAGAAATGGGAGCAAGTTTAGTTCAAGATGAATTCTTATTCGCTGTGGAAGTAAGCACAAGGTACGCAAGTATCACGCTCGTTCACAAAATTTACATGACTGTGTTGTTTCTTAGACATTTTCCGATTGGATTAACCGTTGATTACTTGAGACAAGGGCTGGTTACTCCTAGCGATTTTGACAGTGTATGAAAAGGTTGTTTTATTTATTTTGAATGCCGCGTAATCATGTGTAGGAGTTCTATGGGTGCCTTTTTGGGATTCTCGTTTTTTAATTAAGAAAGGGTTTATTTATGTGTCTCTCGGTTAATGTCTGTAAGGCTTTAAACAGGGTCTGTGTTAGATGATTGGCCTTGTGTGTGGTTTATCTCGTTCCATGTCGTTTTGACCATTACCTCGACCCTCTAAACAGAGTTCATCTTTGAATGTTCGACTACTAGACCTATCCCTGTAATGTCCATTATAACTCTAAAAGGAAAAGCGACTGTTAATTGGGTTTATTAAACAATTAAGAAACGAGCAAATGGAATTTTAAGGCAGAAAGAAATAACTTATTTTCTTTCATGCTTTATGATGAAATATGGGGTTTTAACAGTGAAATAACAAAAGTGAAAATATCAATTTGATATTTTCACTGCAAAATAAAGAGTGAAAATATCAACTTTCAGAACTACTTTTAATTTCCTTTGTTGTTACATGTACTTGCCTTGATCAAAACAGAACACTGGACTTCAGTAAATTATGGCAAAAAATGTTAAAAAAAATAAAGAAATATTTTATAAATTTAAATAAATATATAATTGGAAATTAACAACTTACCGTTTATTACCGGTTATCCCGTTTATCAAACATTTTACTGATCTTTGAAGTTGAATGTTCGAACATTTGCTTTCATACCAAACAAATTACAGACAAAAACAACTGTTCGAACATAAATAAAAAATTATATCATCGTTCAAATGTATTTTGAACTGTTAACCGTTGTAGTCCGTAAAATGAGCTTCCTTGAGAATTCACACAACAATTTACAGATAGATCTGATATTTTTTACCACACCCACACCTCAAAATGTGTCAACAAACTAGCGTGACATTTACTCCTTATCTGGAAAACAATCATTTTAAAGCGAAACAGACTGGTCTCTGACAGTAAGATGACCGAATATTAACTTACTATAAAAACACGCGTACATGCAGTCTTAAACTAAGAAGAATGGTTAAAATCCAATGAGTATCCACATTTGTTTTGCTAACACATTTGACCTTCCAAATTTTCATTCTTTAAATCGCGGCGTAGTAATTTGGTAATGTATTCATGCCCATCTTAAAATAAAAAGTGTTTTCATTATTTTTTGGAACATATGTGCACTAATAATACTTCATTGTTTACTGTTCATAAAACTTTGCAATAAAAAACGAGCGAATATTAAGCTATAAGAATGAATAGCAGAGAACTATTTCTCAGCAAACCGAAAGTAGAAAAGTTGACAGCTATAATTATGCATGAGGGGCGCCCCACGGGTAGCGGCATAAAGCCCACCCTTTTCAAAAAAGGGGGTAATTCAAAAATAAATAAAAAAACAAATAAAACTCCGAAAATGAGCATAAAAGAAACAGAAAATTTGTTTATTTCAGTGTAAGATCGTATTCAAGTTCACTCGTGATCATAAAAAACTACATTTTCACTCGTGGCTTCGCCACTCGTAAAAATATGTTTTTCTATGCCACTCGTAAAATAAAATACGATCTTAAAAAATATCCTCTATATATTACTCAATGCTAAATTAAATTGAATGTGTTATAAAAATGAAGGTAGGTCTGCTTCTGATCAACACTAATGCCTTTGGAAAGGTTTACAGTCAAGCATGGTATATTTATAATCAATCTTATTGTAAGTTCTATGAATTTTGGCGTGTCTAGCAAAAGAAGTTGTGTGCGCTTGTGAATACCGTAATATTTCCTTGTACTGCACGCTTTTCAACATGTTCATACACAGATGAGATTTGTGGCCGGAATGATTATGCATTTGTTGCGAAAAAAGGATTTTGAGCGTTATGATGTCGTGATGAGTCAAGCAATACTGCAGCCATGCAATTAGTTGAAGGACATACACAACGCCAACAGGGAAGTGCCTTGGCATAGTAATTTCCTTATCCTAAAACAAAACTGATGTTCCTGTAGATTGAGACCGCCAAGCGCATTGTCATGATACCAGCTACTGTGGACGTGAAAGTGTATTTCAGTGTATTGAAACTGTTTAAAACCAAATTACCAAGTCCGTTGCCGACATCTATTTTCCTGGAGGCAAATTGCGTTAAAGATATGCCAAATCTAATTATATAAATGGGTCATTTGCTCCCTTATAACAGTAAAAAATACGCCATGTGTATTGCCATTAAGGGTTAATTAGTATCTTTCTAATGTTGAAATTACTCGCTCGTCATTATAAGTACAATAAAAAATCAAATCAAAATCCCAATGATAAAACTTTTTGTCATATTAAAATACGTGAAGTCGTCAGCGAAAATGAGTTATGTAGGGATAAAAAGTTTTCATTTTAATAGGTTTCGTGTCTCATAAAAGGCAATCATACTTTTTATTAAGTTAATTTTACACAGTGACCCTTTATCTTGGATGAATATTGTTGGCCTGAATACCTGAATAGGACTCATTCTCGCGGAAAGGTTGAACGAATAAAAAAAGTATTTTCTATAATAAAGCTCATAGATAAAGTAATTGAATGCAAATAGATAGTAACAACTATCAAGCAATATATCCATAACATGGTCACAACATGTAACAAAATGCAGCTCAGTCTTTGGTTATTGAAACAAAACATGGGATGATAAAATATATTATGCACAGATAAGCAGGTAGTTTCGGACGCCAGCATGAACATAGCTCTTTAAATAAACAAGGAAACCGCAAACTAAGCTAAAACTCTTTTATCACTATGTCGGAAACCACCACATCTATTAATACATAAATTTGTACATGCTGTTTGTATTTGTTGTTCAGTGTGGTTTTGTATATCTCTTTAAGTGTATGCTTGTCCATATCACGTGTGGCTCTAAACAGGGTCTTCATTAAAAAAGATTCGAGGGAAGGAGGCGGAAGGGGTTGGGCTACTGGTCCAGCTGTATTTTGGAATGGGAGTCCTTCGGAAGCATTATTGTATTATTTCGCAATATTCACATTTTGATTTCATGCATATCGCCAGTGATAATGGCTATCGTCAGAAAAGTAGTTAATCAAATCGTGCTTATGACAAACATTAAATTGTAAACATTGCCATGGCAACGACTGAAAATCGTTGACAAAACTACTATTCATTTCACAACAAGGGGTTTTCTGGCCCACCACGTTTATAACAGTAACAAGGGGTGTACAGTTATGTATTTGAGTAATTCTTATTTACAATACACTGTTCGTTATAAATAATCAGAACTGTCTGTCACTAGTCGATGATCATAAAAACACACCTAGGAAATATATTTGATTGTTTTTCAAATACCGCGTTTGTGAGTGATATGTTCACGCCGAACACCCCCTTTTCTGTTAAAACGATAAAGTTTTAAACTCAGCAGAACTTTCGTATGCGAATGATATCGTTAACAAATTATTATGCCCCGAGCGGCAATAACGTTGTATTGAATTTATATTATTAAGTTCGGGGCTCTACGAAGTAAGCTGCGCAGTCGTTTGCTGAGTTAGGCCCCTGATTTTTCGTCGTACGATTTTAGCGGTCCTGCAGTAGAGAGGACTGATGATATTTGGAAAGATGGATTTAAATAATAAAATATGTGATGTACGATTGTCGTGAGGAAAAAAGGTCAAAATGCAAAAGGAGGATTAACTCACGAGAGTCGCATAAAAACTACGATTGTTGAACTTGTCATTGGTCAATCGTAAGACCGTGGTAGGTTAAACATAGGACATTCGTAGGATTGTATACCTGTTTGTGGTTATTCATGTGTTTATATGTTTATAACAAAGTTAAAGATATCTTGTATGTATAAGACAACTATATGAACGACATATATCCTGTTGTTTGTAGTTTCTGATGTATTATTCTCTGTAATGAACATGTTTTGGTACTAACTACACCCTTACTAATTTGTTTCATCGAAATCATTATTGAAATTACTACGTTTGCCATAATGTGAGATTAATTGTTTGATATTTATAGTAAACCCGAGTGCTCTCTTTATTACACAATTACGCATAATATACCCGAAGAAAATGCCAGTGGATAAGGCGTCTCGTTTTGTGACAACATTCACTGACTATCCTTTATTTAGACTATATAACTACATACAATGGATACCAAGTCACATGGAAGTTATTACTCCCTCGACTCGAGATCCATGAGCATTGATATGCTAATACAAGATAATACATATTCACCGAAAAGGCTCCAAAGCATAACTATATCATAACATAACATAACATAATATTTATTCAGCATTAAATGACATATCATCTATAGCCAAAATGCAAAACATATGAAATAAATCATATGAAACAAATCATCGTGAAGAGCAAAGACATAGTCAATAGAGAAGTATACTATATATCATATCAATTCTCAACATAATTAGGTTCTCGATCGTAACAAATATGCATGATATAGATGTTTACTAACACAGTGCAGTTTTTCCGCTGTCTGAGGACAAAAGGGTAATAAATTTTTGTTTTGTTGGCCAATGGCAAAAGTATGGTTTAAAGAATTGTTTTCGTAGATTGTACTATTTTGGACATACTAAAAGAAAATGATGTTCATTTTCGATGGAATTCATATTGCAAAAGTTACATATTCTATCTGTTCTTGGGATGTTATGATGTCTTCCCGTTTCGATTAATAGGTCATGTGAGGAAAGTCGAAATTTTGTAAGGGAAATTCTATATTTATGTATGTGTATACTATCTAGATATTTTTCTTGCTTGAGTTCATTTTTATACCAGCGATATGTTTGTAGTCTGTTTGAATCATTAATAGCTGTATTCCACGACTGTTTATAAATATCAATCATTCTTTGTCGTATTATTTCGATCGAAATCGGTTGTATATCTTGATTTAACCATATTTCTGACATTCCAATTTCATCTAATATTTTCTTTATTTGTTATGCCCAATTCATTCCACTGTATGTATTATTGTTGTCAACGTCATTTTTTAACATTCTATATGAATTTTTGATTAATGATGTATTATTAGATTTTAAAATTCGTATCCAATACTTAAGCATTCTTATTTTTCGTTCAGTTGTCATTGGGTGCCTTCCTAGTTCACCATATATAGCGGTGAGATTCGTACTTTTCCTGACGTTTAAAACTTTTCTCATGAATTTGCAATGAATTAGTTCAATGTTTTTTGCTGGGTGGAATCCAATGATTTCTGAACGATGTAAGAAATTCAATATTAGAGCAAAAATATAGGGCAGAGATAGAGCGGGAGACATGAAATGAGACAATTATTAAATCCCCTCAACGCAGGGGGATACAGTTCTAATGAAATCATCATAAATTCCGGGGAATCCATAAAAGCCGTAAAGATGGTCAAACATTTGAAAAGTCAAATAATTTAGATAAGAACGTAATAGCGCATTCCAATTTACTACTAAAGCATAAGCATAAGTATTTTTTTTTCTGAAATATTTTTAAGGCAATCTTTATTGTCAAATTTTGAACCGCTGGTTATTTCCCACGTGATTGAACTTTCCTGGGTTTAAACCAGTGCATCATTTACTTTACCAAGCACAACCCCTTTAATGCCATGCAATTGCAATCGAGTTACTGGTACCATATTTAAAGGGTTTTTCGGGTTTAAACCCGCGACATTTCCACACCCGAAGCCACTTGCTGGCACTATTCCCAAGTTATAAGTCTTGGTTGTAAATAAATGAACTTCAGGCATATTGTTAATATTCATTAATGATTGGATATGACCAAATAACCGACAGATATGCACAAAAACTGACGGAAAGACGGACGAATTAACAACTGAACAATATTGCATTTGTCGCTCATTCTTCCAAATGCATGCAATGCAAAACACATGTAGGACAACTTTATGAGGAACAATCTGCTAGGGTATGCGACCCCAATGTTTGACCGTCCATATTTTACACAACTCGATTTGAGAAATTGCTGACCACATATTTCATAAATTTGGGGAAAATGTGATCCATCTTTTCTCCTCCTTTATTCAATCACAAAACCTCTTTAGGGTTTTCTAAGACGCAGTTTCAAATCATATCAACCATATGACCTCATGTGAAACGTGTTCTTCATTCAATTGGTCATAAGGATAAGAATTTGTTTCATATTTACGAGAAGATGTCGCATGATTTAAAACAATAAACATTATACAACGCCTGAAGTAAAATTACAATGTTAAAAAATTTACCCATACAAATTTCCTTATAATGCTACGAGAATAAAAGCCAAAACATAGACAAATAAAATACGCACGAAACAATATACTTACAAGTTAACATTAGTGTCAATTATTATCCGTCAAAAGTATGAATATTGGTGTTAAGCTTTGGGGCAGTCAACGGGAACACAGACAAAGTCAACCGGAACACAGTCAGCTTGAACACAGTAAATGTCAGCGAGAACATAAACACAGCCAGTGGGAACATAGACACAGTCATCGGGAACACAGTTAAGGTTAGCGTGAACACAAAGCACAGTCAGTGGGAACATAGGCAAAGTAAGCGGGAACACAAACACAGTCAGCGGGAACACATTTAAAGTCAGCGGGAACACAAACACAGTCTGCAGAAACATAGTTAAAGTCAGAGGGAACACAAACACAGTCAGCGGAAACAGAGATAAAGTCAGCGGGAACCCAAACACAGTCAGCGGAAACACAGTTTAAGTCAGTGGAAACACAAACAAAATCAGCGGAAACACAGTTAAAGTCATCGGGAACACAAACACAGTCAGCGGGAAGACAGTAAAAGTCAGCGAAAACACAAACACAGACAGCGGAAACACAGTTAAAGTCAGCAGGAACACAAACATTGTCAGCGGGAAGACAGTAAAAGTCAGCGAGAACACAAACACAGTCAGCGGAAAGACAGTTAAACTCAGCGGGAATAACTGTCACAATCAGCGGGAAGACAGTTAAAGTCAGCGAGAACACAAACACAGTCTGCGAGACCAAAAACACAGTCAGCGAGAACAAAGACAAAGTCAGCGGAATTGTAGACAAAGTCAAGCGGAACACAGACAAAGTCATCGGGAACACAGTCAGTGGGAACATAGACATAGTCACCGGGAACACAGTTATAATATTCAACGGGTACAAAGACATAGTTGTTAACGCAAACACAGACAGACATCGTGAATACAGACCTAGTGCAGTCATGTAAAAAATGCACTCAGCTAAAACAAGAAACACAGAAGACAACATACATAATACATTTTACATTGTGCATCTGACAGGGTTTATACTTGAACTGTTTGACAATAGTTTTGTATTGTTCCTGTAATTTTCATTGTATTTGTATGTGCTGTTTTAACATATCATCATCAACACACGCTGTATAGGAGCATCTGGTACAAGTGAATAAGTCAACTATTTATTCAGTCATTACTCTGCGTCAAACATGGGCATCTTAAATCATTCTGACATTTGAGAGAATTGAATCGACTTCTAACGTTCTATATAGTCTACGTATTCTTTAACTAACACCGTAAATCAGTGAGAATCGACCAGAACCCTCAATGCCCTTAGGAGAACAATAATAATGATGATCATCTCAGGAGAGTTGGCTTTCACACCCAGCTTCTATCACTTATACAGCATCTTGAACAAAATCCGGAATCAAATAGGATTGTATAATTGCATAGTGTCCATAGTCTGTGTTATATTGGCGACGTCCGATTGACATACAAAACTATCGAAAAGTGTTCCATTCAGATAAGTTTGCAACTCTGTGATGACTGACGATTATAAAGCTAATAGATAACAAATTTAACGAATTCCAATCAAAATGAGAACATATACCGGTGAAAGTTTGTCTTACTGATTTTACTTTTCATGAATGACAATAAAACCGCACGTAACACTTGCGGATTCAGACGAGGAGTCGCATCCAGCACGCTCGCCATACGCTTGACTTTGTGAACTGTATATGCAAACAGGTCCAGTGTTCAGAACGTTGTTAAGTTCATCGTAGTTAACTTTCAAATCTTAGCTGTTCTAGAAGTTTAATGGAAACACGTGTGATCCTCAGTATTTCTAACAAGAGTGAAACAATTGTTTCAATTATACTTGTTTTACTTAAAAATATTAGCACAACATTATATATGTCATGTTTAAAAGTTAAAAAACATGACGTTAAAATTCTGAACAATCAGCCCAATATGGTAGAAAATTGCATACAATGCCACTGTGTGCACCATTCTACACTTTACGAAGTTAAGGAAAATAAAAAACAAAATGTTCGATTTTGTCATAAAAAACCGTTTACAAATTAAACACACGAATTGCTGTCAAGAGGGCTTATGTAACCTCAAGTTGGCAATAAAGTGCAAAAGTTTCACATCCAAGCGTTACTGCTGTCATATAGCACTCGGATCATTTCATGGATATTTTTGAACAGTAGAGTTCCTTTTCACGTGTTCAGTCTTTTGCTATAAAGTAGATTTTGCAGGTCTAATGGTTTTATGGACAGCGCTTTTCCAGCTCGGCTACAAGCGTGTTACATTATGCAAGATGAAATCGTCAATGCTATCTTGAAACCGGTATTTGTTTACCAAGGCGCATATACCAGGAATAACACCAAGCATTGGTTTTCTTGCTTGACAATTTATAAATGTCATATAATTCCTTATTAATAGCTATCGTGTCAAACAATCGTAAGACGACGTCATTATCTTTTGCAGAAAAGATAACTTGCGGATCTCGACTAAGCTTATAAGACGGAAATATTCCACCATTGACTCATACATGCCGGAAAGAGTGTATTCATCTAAGCCTGTGATCATTTTAACAACACAATGTTGAGTTATATTGATGACATCAATATCCGAGTGCCTATTTCGTTTCTATACAAAATGATTGTTTTGAAAATTGCTAACGGAATGAACTTAGCCATGTAAACAATGACCATTCATAGCATGTATTGAGGTTTTACGCTTTTGGCCCCGTTCTTCAATTCTTCTTGTTGCCCGCATCCCATATTCAGAGTTGACTAAATGGGTCGATGATTCGACATAATAATGTAGTTGTCCGGCAAACGGTACTTATAATGGTTCTAGCTGACAAGCGTTTTGTAGGGATCGACAAGCAAGAAGACTCTACTTAACAATCCTGCTAAACACACTTAGTTTTTATATAGTATATATGCCCGGTGTTGTGTGAGGGAGTTTTGTGCTGGTGTTCCATGTTTCTTGTATGTGATTTTTTTGTTTTTGTGTTCTATGTCTTTGGCGTTTTCCATGTGCCATTAAACGGGGTTTATGTTTAAACTTTTGGCTACTAAGCTTGTCTCCGTAGTTGTTCATTTAAGTCTGTTAAAAAATAAGTTAGAGAAGTCATACGTAGTCGTGAACGATATTAAGCATGTTCTTAAGACAAGAAGGTGTCACAGCAATTAATGTTGTCGCGAGGTCTGAAACAATTGTACCAATTTTTGCGTAATAACCAAATTTGTTTCTAATCGATTAAGTATGTCATTAATATGCACAAAATAATAAAAACCTGATAATGCACCCCTTGGTATACAGATCGACGTACATTTAGTGAGTCGGAAGTCGACTCAGACCACCTCACAAATGTCGTAATGTTTAAGGTTATCATTATGTAGCGTTTTCCATATCTAACTAAGCTAGGTACAAGTTACTTCCACTGTCGAGGTAATGCGTTATAACATTATGTAAGTTAAAGGATACACTTATGCAACTCAGCATTTTTGAAATCCTTCAACATGTTTTCCCTACATTTAAAAAAAACAAGTTAGGAATTGAAGTGCCGACTGTCAGATAATAATATACAGCTATGAATTATTAGTCCGGCTCGCTATTCACGAACATTTATCAATAAAAACAAATCTTAGCTGAGTAGCGACATGATCGTTATCCATGTTTATATTTTAACATTTTAAGGTCAACGCAATTCATACCCTATATTTAATATAGACAATTTGTCAAAAATGTATGAAAAACAAACAAACAGTGAATGTAATTTGTCCAACGTGATCATTTTGTATTATTCGGCTATTTGTCCTAATCTAAGTCACGATCATTCTAACGTCGTATTTTTGTCTGGGCAATTCTTAGCTGAATAACTCCATAAAAAGAGAGCATCAGCCACGTTATTTGTCCCACGTGTATTGTTCGTCTTTTTATGTCTTTTTCCGCTAGATAGCTGCAGAACATATCGTCCCCAATGGAGTACTTAATGTCCTAAGTTAAACAATAATGCTGAATGTCCCCGGAGAGTTGGACGTTATTCTCCGTCAAAGAGCGCGAAGAGCGAATAGAGCACATCTAATGCAACCAGGAATTAAATAGGAAGGGTTTTTTTCTTACACGATGAAGTCAATTCTGTATCATGTAAGTATTCATAATTTATGTTCAATTCTGTGAACAAGTGGTCGTAATTACACAACCCGTTTAAGAATAAATTAAATATGAAATAAAACTTAAAACTAAGTATAATAAAACCTTTATTTTCTAAGGAAATTCAGAATCACTTCCGCAATTTATGCAAGAAGTGGCGTAAACTACAAATGATGATGATACACAACGAAGCGTAAATGTTTGTGAATAACGTAGGTTTCTAGAACATATACGGTAGTGTTTTCTCTCAACGAAGTGTAAATGTTTGTAAATAACGTAGGTTATTAAAACATAATAGTGTTTTCTCTCAACGAAGCGTAAATGTTTCTAAATAACGTAGGTTACTAGAACATATACGGAAGTGTTTTCTCTCACCGAAGCGTTAATATTTGTATATAACGTAGGTTACTAAAACATATACGGTAGTGTTTTCTCTCACCGAAGCGTAAATGTTTGTAAATAACGTAGGTTACTAGAACATATACGGTAGTGTCTTCTCTCACCGAAGCGTAAATGTTTGTAAATAACGTAGGTTATTAGAACATAAACGCTAGTGTTTACTCTCACTTAAGCGTGTATGTTTCTATATAACGTAGGTTACTAGAACATAAAAGGTAGTGTTTTCTCTCACCGAAGCGTAAATGTTTGTAAATAACATACGTTACTAGAACATAATAATTCGGTAGTGTTTTGTCTCAATTATATTATTTTCTCTACAAAACCGAATCCTAGAATATTCTGCATGGAAGTAAGTTGTTTTTGTTTTTGGTCTTGCTGTTTTATATTGACCATAAACACTTGTATTACAATATTTAACGTTCGTTGCGTTTCATGGATCAGATCACGCACTAGCGCTATGACAAGTTTCAGGATCATTAAAAGGCTTCGATGATTCGGTTAGCAAGAGCTTATCAGATTCTGGGAAACTACTCTGTAAATAGTGGTAGACGACACACATATTTAAGTCAATATTCAGCTTTCATTGCAATGATGTTGAAAAAATTCAAATGTGGCCTCCTCACTTTGAACGATATATGGCCTGGAAGTTGATATAATTTGTGGAAAACATACAGTCGAGGATCAACAATAACAAGGGGAAACCCATACTCTCTCTGCCAAATTAACGAGCACGGAAAATACGGTTTCATGTAAACGCTGTTAATAGTAATTTTGGTTGCCTTTTGCATTCACCCTTAAATATTGGGTAAAACAAATCACACGCTCAAACAAATGGACCAGTTTCAATTTATTTTCATAATCTTGAACTAGGTTGCTAAAGGACAAATACAGTCTCTTTCTTTTCAACTACTTCTTTTTCGATTGCAGAACATCACGAACCCTTTTAACTGGACGATTAATTAATTGTAGTGTTTTCACGTGAATTGTCCATATTAAAGCTTAAATTGATTGCCCAGAAAGTGTATTAATGCATATTTATTAAGATTCCCAAGAGTTAAGGCAGCAAGTTTAACTGCTAATATAAATTACTACGTGATCTATTTACATCTCTTTTCGTGGTGTTCCGAATGAACACATTTCTGAAACTTTTTATATATAACGAATTCAAATCCTCTTAACCAGCCTTCAAAACTTTATAAGCAGCTTAAGCGAATGGCAGGTGGGAGACATCACAAAAGCTGTTAGCTTCCTTTTCGGTTCTGTCTAAATTTGAATTAATACTTAACATACTCGTTCATCAGATAAGTTCATAAATTGTCTCCCTATGATAATGCTAAAAGCGTGTATGTTTTTTGTTCTATATTATTTAACCCAAGAAAGTGCTTAAAAGCCGTGAAAATGAATTATTACGCATTCCAAATACATAGCCCGACGCCGTCCCTCGTGTAGACAGTTATTCATTTTATTTTATGGGTCATTTTATCCCAATACAGGGCCGTTTATTTACACTGTCTAGACTTGTTGGTGTATTGTGCCTTATAACATAAACAAATGGGCAAGATAGGATCTCGTTTAAGATAATTTACAATACTTCGTATACGGCAAATAGTTGCTTAAGATTACGTTTTCCACTTTTCTCGCAATATTTTTTTTATCATTTTTCATTTATGTCATACTAGTGTTGTTAAACGTTTGGGGCTGGGTACTTTTTCACCGGTTTAATGCCCCAGTGCTCTTTATATGTCTAAATACCCCTCTCTGTTTCGCAAACAATAATGCAATGAAAACTAATATATAAAGTAAGTTTAAGTACTCATTACTCAACTTGATAAATACATCACCTGCAAACGAATGAATCAAGCCGGAGCAAAATACTTGCTTTTAAAATGTACGATAAAGTCATTTCTGTATCGGGTCGAATGCACGTATAATAGATCCTATTTTTTTTCCGTATTGTACGAATCACATGTCCAATGTAAAACCTATGATAAAGATCAAAACCCGAAAAGGTTCCGAATGAAAATCGCTATCGACAAACGCTCTAAAATAAGAGTGAAATATAGCCGCTTTTATAACCGTGATCAATGCTCATTCGTTTATAAACACAAAGTTAATATATTGTCAAAAATTGATATCAACGCTTTATAATTAAACTATTTGGAATAATGAAGGTATCGAATAAATAAGTTAGTTAACATTGTTCTGTACAATACGGGATATATTTGGACTCGTACACAGCTGGGCAAGCCAATATGGACGAGCCTAACTTTCGTTCACAGAGACTGCGTGGCACCCTTTGCTGTCTGACACGGGCATCGACCGAGCCATGTATCACCAGAATCTTGTCCGCCTCTATGTCATGTACCTAATGGTAAGTTCCGAACAATATCGTTCCCCTGGTGGCACTGAATGTCCGAAAGTGAACGATGATAATGGCGAGTGTCTGGCGGATCACGCCCAGTTACGGGCAACCTTGATGTGGATCTTTAAGAAAATGACTGAATAATTACATAGCGTCCAAAAATGTGTAGGCACCCTTGAGTAATCATTGCATAGGTTGGCAGTTGGTTTAGAATTCTTAGAAAGTATCACATGTATATAGGCATGATCAATCTTATTTTTTATATTAGTTTGTTCATTAAAGTCAAATTAATTAATTTGGTTGTCCAGTAAGCGCACTCCGTTCTCACAATGTGAGTTTGGTTAGTGGTCACCAAGCCGATCAAGTGGGTTTTCTCCGGGTACTCCGGTTTCCCCCACAACACAAGACTCTTGCGCATCATAATGCTTAGTATAAGTTATCATAACTTTCTTCATAATCATTGTAAAATATATAAATTAAACATAATAATGCATTTTATTAAAAATTACCATTTCTTTTGGATCTATCAACTAAACCTTTACCTACAAGTATAACTCAGGTAGCTTCTCTGGAAACTCATATACATTCATTCATTTGACCGTTGGACGTTTAGAAGAAATAAACAAGTTTAAATATTTAAGTCTACTTCAAAACTGAATTAATGATCATGAGAATATATATAACTCATTATATAAATTGAGCTATATTGTAATATGAATGTGTTTACGGTTAATACAAAACTGCAGATTTGTTTGATTTTTTCAAATATATCCAAAATCATACTCTCATTTCAACATGTATTTTAGCAGTTGACAGCGCGCGCATGGTTGTGTGCATGGCGCCGTGATTCATTTTGATCATGAAATAAATCGACTTAGTATAAGATATAGAATATATTATAAAAGGGTAATATCTTGTGCGTAAAGTAACTTAACTATTTATGTACTGTTTTTGGTATACATATAGACAGAACTACTTTATTACTGCTTGTGACTAGCGTCACCGTTTGAGAACGCACAAAAAGATGACGTGTATTCGGGTTAAACATCAATCCATTGACCTAATTCCACAGCTCTTTAAATAATAATTATTGAGAGGTTAAACACGGCGTAGCAGGGCCTTTGAGTGATAATTGGTCCGAGTGACTCACAAAGCCCTCGGGCAATTATTCCTTCAACTGGGGCAATTATCAACCAAAAGCCATGGTCAACCATGTATTATTTCATAATGATCTTTTTCCTGAACAAATAACAAGCATAAGTATGTTAAAGAGATTAACACGTCATTCAGTATGGCATATTCCTTGTGATGTACGATCCATCACATCAAACATGATATAAAAAAAATCCTGAGACTATATTTATGGCAAATGTAATGAGATTAAGTTGCACCATGATAATGTTTCTCTTATCCATTTGCGTTTATGAGCGTTTAATATGCCTTTTAACGTTTCATTTATTTACAGAACTATTTATATTTGTTTGACGAAGCCCATGAATGGCAATTATTTTCTGATTAGTATGATTACATCTGTGAGCGGACTAGAATATCTCGAGGCAAGCTGCCTTCTATTTTACAATAATTGACTCAGTATGAAAGCCTTCCGATGGTTATACAGCGTAATGATTCAAGCAAAAGTGAAGTCATGCAATTAGTCGAAGAAGATTCACAAGGCAAACAGTGAAGTGACTTGGCTGAATGATTTCCTTGTCCGGAATTCAAACTGATCTCTCTTTCGATAGTGTTGTATCCAAAACGCGAAGGTTATTGTAACGATTGAGAACATGTAATGGTACTACCAAGTTCGTTGCCAATACCTTTAATCCAGATGGCAACAATCTATCAAGTACGCAAAAGGCGTGTGAAATCTAATTATACAAATTGTATCTTGTTTCCCTTATCACAATCGGAAATCACTTTTCGGTTGATCACTACATGGTTTGATTACTATATGGTCGTTGGTCACACTATAAGATACATAAATCAACTAGAGGTGCTTTTGCACCAAGATATGTTGCGAAACGAATGACTGGGACATGTTTTTACCCTTAAGATAAGTTGAAATATCAGTACTCGCCTGCAGTAGTCTGTCTTTGGTATATGTTTAAGGGATTGACACATTTTACTTTAGAGGACATTTCAAATTTAATATCCCGTACCCAAAATACATTAAATAGGAAAGAATAAAATAACCTAAATAAAGTAGTTCAAGCACACTTGCATTTTCTTTGTTTAGAGATGACACCCCATCCTTTAATGGCTTGGAAACTGTCTTCAAAAGTTTCATGTTCATAGGCAGAATAGTGTATAATTATAAACTCCCTTCTAAGATCCAAGCTGAGATAAGCATTATCTCAATCCTATTAGCACCCATCTTCCACAGGAACAACTTACAGACAAAAGCGTTTTTGAAGTCCATTAATGTGCCAATGTTTAATACCTAGTAGACCAGCGTTTATATGCCTCATGTGTCATCACATTTGGATGAGCATGAAGAATAAAGCTCCATTTATATCATCCAACTCATCATAGACATGGTATTTCACATTTCAATCATGTGTAGAAGCATTCTGAACAGAAATTTAAGGACAACGTGGAAGACAAAATATATTTAAGCATTTTCCTTTCATTTGTCAACTTTTTACTGTAAAACCTTGCCACAATAAACTACCCCAGAGCCCGAGGGTTAATCTCGTCATATCAACGGCGTATATTTCTCTTCAAGAACATATTGGGTTACTGTTGTTTAATGTTTAGCGCCCGCTAGTTAGTGTTTGTTGAATACGTGCGTGTGTCCGACGTAAGGCAGTAGTTTGAGTGCGATTTAGGCTATCTAAAAACATACATGTATGAAGTTTTAGATTACAAACCAAATTATCTATGCCAGTGCTTACTGGTCCTTACTTTCCCATTATTGACCTCTGAACGCCCACACATTAAAATTCTTGTTCTACCTAACATATATTCTTTGCAAGATTATAGAATATTGTCTGCCCGATATGTTTTTTTATAATTATTGTATTTTTAAGGCTATTTAGTTTACTGTACAAAGAATATGTTGGCAAATCATTAATAGGAACATTCCAGTTTTGTATTGCCTGATCTGGAACTCTACATTTTAAGATATTGAAAGATCACTCATATTTACATCAATTATTTTTCTTGTATTAATATAACCAACATGATCAATAATAGACCTAATTAAAGGTGACCAATTTGAGGCTTTTACATTACTACATACACCATTGTATAGTATGTTCATTGGTGATTTAAACTATACATGACATTTGACCGAATTCAATAGGCCTTTCCTTATATAAAATGGATAAAGAAGATTTTCCGAGTTCTCCACACACAACACAGTTAGGAGTTGCTGTATATCTTAATTAAATGTATATGTAGAAATCGTTTATGTTAGTTATCAATGTTCGATAATAACAGGCACCCTTACTTTTAATAGAACCATACAATAAAGAAAGCACACCCATAGAGTTATAAAAATGATAACAGAACAGAACAGAACATAATATATTACACGTAAACTATACAGTTTGTTGTGTTTCATATACATATTAAATATATTACAATTACAATTAAAAAATGTAGTGTGAAATATTTAATAAATATTATAATCAATTTATGTTCAAGGATGAACTGGAATTGTAAAACACAAATCTATCAAACTATAATAGTATACAGAACAGAACAGCACATATTTTATTACACGTAAACTTTACAGTTTTTATGTTATGTTTTCATATAAATATATCAACAATATATCAACATTACAACTAAACTATGCTGATAGCGACTAGTATTATTGACATATAAAGGATGAACTGAACAAGTGATATTGCAATTTTCAAAGTAAGTACAAGAATATTATTTGACATTCGTATATGTATACATGTTGGAACAATCATTTTCAATATATAATTGAATACATGACAAATATAGAAAAAAATATCATAACATAATGGTAAAACGTGATTTATCAGACTATGGTCAGTCTTGAGAGTTTGGTCATTTAACATGTAACATTTCACATACTAAAAGATACGGTGGTTTCATTTTTAATAGACCGACTTTTACATCAAAATTTGGTATCATTCGATTGTCAAGTAGAACAGTTTAATAGAAGACTGTACATCATAACATGTTCATCATTTTACAATTGTATGCTGTTTGGAGTAATTAAATATAAAACGCATTAACGGTATCAAATGCTTCTGAATAATAGCAAACAAAATCAGCTGTATTGTTCTAAAGCATACATTTTCTGTATGAGAAGTATTGTAAATTGGAAGGAAATAGATTCTTATTTTCACATAAAATCTTTCATGTTCGTATTTGCTTTTAGGTTTAATACACCAACATGTCTAGACATTATAAATAAGCGGCCCCGTTTTGCGATGAAATTACCCTTTAAATAAAACGGTCTATACCAGGGGTATCTTCTGGCTCTGTGTTTAGACATTTTGGCACTTATTTCCACTATTTTGTTTTGAAAAGCCCACTTTATGAATCAATGAAACAACGAAGCTAGCCCTTTTGTTTGACAGTGATATTTCCTTTATCCAATATTTAAGCTTCAGCGATTTGTTAAGGCAACTATAAAATAACTTTATAAAGGGTTGACATGAAGCCGCATTTTACGTGCTCGTTAATCTAGCAGAGAGAGGATGCATTGTCTCCTTATTACTGCGTGTTTTCCGCATTATTGCTGAGTCAGAACTGTATCCTTTTCCAAAAATGCAATCACTTTTGAGGCGATACACCGTTCGCAGTAAAGAAGCCACATTCAGATCATTTCAACGCCATTGCAAAAAAAAGCTGTGTATTGACTTAACTATGTGTGTCTGCCTCTCTCTACTTTGTTAGTTCCCACCATTTTATAAGCTCTTGCTAAATGAATCATCGAAGCCTTTTAATGATCATGAAACTAGTCATAGCGATAGTGCGTGATCTGAAACATATAGAGCAGCGAAAGCTAGATGATGTAATACGAGCGGATTTGTTTAATATTAAACACTAAGAACGCAACAAAATTAATACAACTTACTTCCATGCAAAATATCTCAGTACAGTGAACGAGATCTGTCAAACCTGATCATTGTGTACTGTTCAGCCATTTTACCATATTTTTTTATGTTTGTCACGTTTATTTTACGCAGTATGTAGTTGGCGTAGTTCTTGGCCGACTTACTATAAGACAGATAGTATCGACCACGATAGTCAGCCTCCGTAAATTGTTCATCTTTTTACCGCTATATATCTCCAGAACATATCGTCCCCACAGGAGTACTTAATGTCCTAATGAAAACAATAATAACGATGAACGTCCAAGGAGAGTTGAGAGCTGGCGGTTAGTCTCGTCGAAGGGCAAGAAGAACAAGATAAGCGAATGAAGCATATCTAACAAAACCTAAGGATTGATAGTGAAAGGTATTATTGCACGACAAAGCCAAATGATCGTTTTATTAACTTAGTCTGAGAGCATACATAATTCATTTGTTCTAATTCTTACACAGATGTCACCATAAAACAGCTGACTTATAAATAAACTGAGTATAACATTTAAATAAAAAATATTTATTTTTTAAAACATTGTGTTAGAAAAACACTTATTTTCTGACAACTTAAAGAATACAATAGCAAAGATGATAAATATAGTGTAGTTAATTTATTTAATATAAATGCTGATTATGAACGCGGAAGCGAATATTTGTAAATCGCATATCTACTATGGTTACGCGAATTAATTAATAGGTCGTGTTTTCGCACAATGATATTGTTTTCTATAGAAACTGAGTACGGTGTTGTTGTTTTTATTTAGTATATATGTTCTGCGTTTTTGCGCCGTTTTGTACTGTTGTTTAATGTTTCTGGCTTGTGATTGTGTTTTGTGTGTGTGTGTGTGTGTGCGTGTGCGTGTGCGTGTGTTCTATGTCTTTGGCATTGACCTTGCGCCATTAAACGGTGTTTATGTTAAAACGTTCCACTACAGTGCTTGTTTCTGTAGTTTGTCATATAAATAATGATTTCGTTTTACAAGCTCAATCATAATTGGTGAAAGGCTACCGTAATTTCTCTTGCACCTTAACTCCGTTAACTCGGTAACTTATCTCAAGGCTTGGTGTGGTGTTTATATCCAGGGTCATGCAATATCTCCTCGTAAACATAATCATAATATAAAAAAAAAAATAATGGGCGTACGATCTTCACATGTTGTCATCTAAACTAAATCATTCCAACCATTGAAAGAAAACTACTAGCTATTAAAAAAGTTTTCTTTGCGGCGAGACTGGTAAAATATTTTGTTTTCCTTGTTCTCAGGTAAAGATAAATGCCGGATAAAACCCATGAACGAAATCGCTTAATTCTAATTTTGATAAATCAGACAACACAGCATTTCATTTTTTCGAAGTTCATTTAAATAAATGTTCACGGTGTTATGGAATTGTCTGGGATTTGCAATATAAAATTCAAATAAGACCCTTTTGACTCTCAATGCGATTTAATACAATTCAATAAATATTAATGTTCTTCTATTACGAAACATAGAATGTGATAAAAGTACATCACATTTAAAAACTTGTATTAATGACACATGGACATGGTCAATATGCGACTGGACATTCATATACAACATTAGTGTACACATCGTCAAACGCATCGGTATGGTTTCGTTTAATTACTAAGGTTGATTATTATTGCAAACAATAAATATTGAAATACATTTTAAATAATTATTGAGAACAGTACTGTACACAGATATGTGTTCTAGTGATAGTTCTAGTGTGTCAATTCCCACTTACTGGCAGTTAACCACACC
The DNA here is from genome assembly GCF_026914265.1 of Mya arenaria. Classification (NCBI taxonomy): domain Eukaryota; kingdom Metazoa; phylum Mollusca; class Bivalvia; order Myida; family Myidae; genus Mya; species Mya arenaria. Next base: position 55,089,591 of record NC_069123.1, read on the forward strand.
TGTGCCAGGCTACTGCCTCAAATATATACTACCAGAACATATATATACACTTAACAACTATTCTAACTGGTCACCTAAACAATGGAGAATATTTCTTATCAAGCGTGTGTGTTTGTTTGTTACCAGATAAAGGAGTTAAGTCAATGTCTCAGCTCAGACTTGAGAGGATTTGTGTTGATAATTGGTGTCGCAAATATTGCGATTATCATATTATGACGCAAAGATTGTATCATAGATTCATTGGGAGCAACTTTAATTCATTGAATGTTGTTATGAGATAATGGGAGAACATTTGTCATTTTCGTTTGAGGGTTCTGATTTAGATTTCCAGTCTTTGGATTAAATATTAAATTCAGCCTACTGTTCTCTTAAAACTGTGTTTGGAATACAAATGAATGTGTTAGAAAGATATAATAAACACATACATTAATTATATCGTACATACGAGTTATGATAAATGATCAATCTCGGACAATGCGTTGTTTTTACTTTGGGAACTATCATACTATCTCGATGTGACGGATACAAATAAAGTGCAGTGCCGAAGCTACACTTTTTGGGGGGCATATAACAATTTCTATAGCTCTAATAAAACTCTTTTCGACTTAATACAGCATAGAACGTTCTGCCTCGGTGTTGTTTTTAAGTCTGGCTACGGCACTGAAGTGTACTTATTTTTATAAATATAACTGATATAACTATGGAAACTCCGCAACAATTGGTAATCATTCAAATCATTTGCGAAATAAAACAGTAGACACACACGATTAGGAACAGTAGTTCAAATTTGAAAATTTACGTTGTAGTTTTTAATGTAGCATTCAACGAAGAGGAGTGGAGATAAAAACAGTGTTTCGTTTTGAAATGATCAGCATATGTACCATCGTTCTAAGAATTAACTGAAAACGGCTTTTACAACCTTTACCTCTAAGTGTGACCTTGGCCAAGAAGGTAGGTAGCTGGAACTCTGCGTGTCAGTTTAATGTCTTGAACATTTTTGTAAAACTACTTTGAAATCCTTCCATCGCTACAGAAGTTATGGAGTGGAACAAAAATGACCTTTGACCTCTTACTTTGACCTTGATCTGAAAGTTTTATGGCTGGAACACTCTGCATGTTGGCTTAATAAGCTAAAGATCTGTGTGAGGTTATTTTGAAATCCTTCCGTCGGTACAGGAGTCATGGGGTGAACACAACAAATATTATTTCGGACCTTTGACTCCTAAATGTAACTTTTACCAAGAAGATGGAAACTCTACCTTTAAGGCACGTAGAAAATGAGTCCCAAGATACATTTTCTAAGCTACAATTCCAGTCATTTAGCATCATTGCAGTGTTTGTACGTTATGTATCGATGTGAACAAGTTCTTGGTTAATACAGTCACACTGGTGACTTATCAGTTCTAGCATTCAAATTTGATTTAATCGTATTTTATTTCATATAAACAAGTTAAAATAACACATTCGAATGCAAATATCTCAGCATATATATAATTACCAAATAAGTTGGCCACAAGTTATTACAACGTTAGAAAACGGCCCTCCCCGTGATGTCTGGGATTAATCATGACGTGAATGAAGCATCTATTTTATGAGCTATATTCAGCAGCATGATTTCCGTTGAATGAAGCATACAATGTTAACCATAATTATAAACATCAAAGTACAAAGCAATCATTTGTTAAAACGATAATTACATTTGTCAAACAAATCGACGCCTTTGACAAAAAAATGTTAAAAAACTTCTATCGTTGTTTTTGATTAGTTTTCGCTGAAAGCAAGGGCCTTCGTGATAAATGCCTTTCACAGGCTTGTCCCAGTAGTTTTCGTTGTATTCTAAGTTAGAAATTCCACACGATAAAAAAAACTTCTTTATTTAGAATACTCATCGTGTATTTGTAAATATTGCTTTTACATCGTCAGCAATTCATTTATGTAATGGTATACGTTGTAATTGTTATTTGATTACGAAAGTGGATGTCTAGATTATGATTAAATTGGATAATGGTAGTACTTTTGTTTACTTGTCGCCATATCGCCAACCCTTTCATAAGTTTTACGACATTGAACTGCCAACAAATCATATGGTTTTGTTTTTATTATTAAATTCGAATACGTTAAATATAATAATGCGTTAAGATTAATACGTTTCTGTTTTTGCATCTAACAAGTGCAAACCACATGAAATTATTTTCCCCTTTAATCAGATTAGTGAGTTGAGCAGCTTTTCACAATTATTCCATCCGAGACAGTCTCGTGTATAAGTATCTTGTATGAGTGTCTTGTCGTTATGAACACGAGATTTGTCGGAGATGTGTGGTATTTAGTGCTGTTTTACATTCCAGCTTGAGAAATTCAGTGCTCTTTCAGGTGTCTTCTTTTATTATTCGGATGTTGTCATGTCTGTGACTTGGCGAGTTGACTTGGTATTTGTTTCATTCTTCAATAAAGTAAATGGAGCATCTGATTTTATAGATGTCATCACTTAGCGTCATATTGACATGCATTGGATAGAATGTATATAGCATATGGTTGCATATCACTGCATTAAAATAACCATATACATGTCGACCAGTTAGTGTGTTACTTATTAAGTGGATTCCGCAAATAACCAGATAACTTGTTAGTGCTGTTCAGCCACACAAGGTAACAGGTGTCAGCTCTGGACACTGTCGATCCTCTTTTAGTCTTATGATATTTATCTTACCGAAAAAAGTGTATCAACTTCTACATAAATAGCTAGATATTTATCGCGAAAAGTAAGTGGTTAACACGCAACAATTCGCAAACGTTAACGGGTTATCTTACGGCAATAGTGTGCCACCATAATAGTATCCAATTGTTTCCTGCTTAGACATTGTCGCAAGTCTACGTCTGCGAACAGTAGGCCCCATATGGTCTTACACTATGTAAATATATTCCTGTTGAAATCATGCATTTGTCAAAGATGCTGCATTAAAAATCTATATGATTTCAATATGATGCCCACGTGAAGTCTGTAGGCTTGCAGCATGCATTCATCGTTTCTGTTGTTCATTTGATGACCTTGGGGAATGATAATGGCTGTTACGTCTAGCGATAAAAAAGGAAATCGGCTTTTAGGTGATGTTTCAGTTTTGTGCCATTTAAGAATATCTCAGTAAGTGCACTTGGCCTCATAGTTTGGATATCATTATAAGAACTATTTTAAAATTCTGTTTTCCAATAATTTGAATGTCATTTTTTATGTAAGATTTAGTCGACAAGAGAAGATATATTTGACCAAATTAGTATCAGTCTTACATATCTATGTGTGTATTTGAAGCATTTCGGCACAATTTTTTCTGTATCATAGAGTACTTTATGTGTTTAAGATGGAACGCGACTCTGAGCGAGTTTTCGATTAAATTTCCGAAAATTGTTTTAAAAAGAAACAGCATATGCCCATTAAGTAAATGTTTTACATGTTCAATGGTTAAAACCGTTATGAAACTACGAGTCTTGAACATATACCACTAACGTCAATATTTAGACGTTCGTCTTTTTGTGGTTCAGCTACATTAGCTTATATTTTTTATCAATTCTTCTTTTAACGCAATGAAACTTCCTCCTCAAGTGCGTCTTATGAAAACGTTCACGACATATAATTTTCTTTCTTTTTGTTTTATTTATTATGTGTCGATATCGCCAATTTTTGCACGGAAATATGAAGACATGTATACCTAACCGACTAGTTTTTGCGCAATATCAATCAATCGTACACGTATACTTATTACTTATTCAATAAATGAAGACGTGAAAATCGTGCAGACTAGAGACAATGACAAAATTGCTCTCAAGTCAGCCTTCATCAATAAATTCTTCTTCTTTCAATAACCGAGAAAGAAATGAATTCCATATTGAATACGGTGGACGTTGTCTATGGTAATAGCACATTTGGCATTCATCGGATGACAAGATGGCACTGATATTCAGACAATGGAATACCCCCTGATGTGTTATTCTAGTGGTATGTAGAGTAAGGCTAATACCGCTCTTCGCGTATATCTATATTTAATGCAATTACAAGGCAATGAACAGACTCTCCACTTTGAACCATGTGTTTTAGGTCTTGTTATGACACGTACAACACCTAAGAGGTCTACAGTCGAACAGCATAAATAAAGAACATGTAAATGAAAGCAATAAATAGTTTACATGTAAACCAAAAGAAGTTGTCAATTTGTCGTACTAACCTTCCCTTTAGTTTGTAACGCTGCCCTATTTTAATGTGTTAGTATTATTCTATCATTATGTTAAGAGATGTATATGGACAAAAGAAGACCAAAATATGATATTGAAACATGATTTATTTGAATTTTTTCAAAAGGGGAACAACATAGACAGAGTGTTTGTGATCGTGACTGTATCCCGGCGAGTGTTTGTGATCGTGACTGTATCCCGGCGAGTGTTTGTGATCGTGACTGTATCCCGGCGAGTGTTTGTGATCGTGACTGTATCCCGGCGAGTGTTTGTGATCGTGACTGTATCCCGGCGAGTGTTTGTGATCGTGACTGTATCCCGGCGAGTGTTTGTGATCGTGACTGTATCCCGGCGAGTGTTTGTGATCGTGACTGTATCCCGGCGAGTGTTTGTGATCGTGACTGTATCCCGGCGAGTGTTTGTGATCGTGACTGTATCCCGGCGAGTGTTTGTGATCGTGACTGTATCCCGGCGCGTAATGTGTTCAGAACAACAATTGTGGACGTAGATACCACAATTACTATAATGTTTCATAGTGATTTCTTCAGGGGAATGTTTTGCATACTCTGAAGACAAACACATATCACATATTATGTTTACCAACAGACAAGATTATTTTAACTGAAGGTCTCAAACTTCTGTTCCCCAAAATCAATAACTTTGACAGATTGCTCTGAGTGAAAATTAGATTTCGTTATCGCCATATTTCACAGCCCTCCAATTTAGTGATTGCTTCTGGCAGTCTTTAACACTAAACATTATCTTGCAAGAATAAAGAACCCACACAAACAACTTCCCATTTTTGTAATCAAATAATAAAGACGTTTTTCAATTTGCCAATTTCCGTTCTGTGCCCTGGGAAAATGAAGTTCTTGACATAACAAAGGTAATTCTGAGAAAATCAACATTCACTGAGGGAAGGGTGACGATACAAGACATAAAATACAAGTTTACATAAACATTAAAGAAACGTGCCGGCAATGGTACAAATGGCATAGACACTGCGATACGAATGTTATTTAAGCAATCAGTTGGAACGGTATTTGAGCATTTTGTGTGAACAGTATTCAAACTTTAAGCGTGAACAGTATATATATATGGTTACATAAAATACACGTTTACACAAAACGTGCCAGCAATGGTACAACTGACATAGACAGTGTGATACCAATGTTATTTAAGCAATCAGTTGGAACGGTATTTGAGCATGTAGTGTGAACAGTATTCAGTGTGTGTATACCACGTGATAAATTACGTCATTAACGCTACGTCAGAAGGCAACATTTTGCTTTCGATGATGACTAAAAACAAAGATAACTTTTTCTTTTTCTTCGCCATTTTAAATGATACAAAGGGCAGTCTATGCCGCTTTAAACGCCCCGCTTTTGTTTCATAGCTGGGGTTTGATTAGGTGAATAGTTTCCTCAAACACTTTGACAAACATGTTTCCAAAATTATGTTTTGTCCGTGCTCTATCAGGCGGTGGTTTTGTGGATAGATTTGGCAATGTGATTTTAAGAAACTAAACTCTTAGTCAAACTCTAGTAAAAGACCGAATGCGGGGCTATGAAAGCGGCATAGACTGCATCATGTTTCATTTCATATGATAAATAAATGGTAATATTATCTTTGTTTAAAGTGTCCATTTGAAGCAAAATGTTGCCTTCCGACATAGCAATTATGACATAATTTATTCTAACTTTAAGGGTGGCAGTATTCGCGTGTGGATCGAATACACGCCTGTTTTCAAGATACATTATTGAAAGTCTGTTGTGTTTCTGTGGAGACATCAAGGACACCATTGTGGATAACGCCGCATAGCAGCATCGCCGCATAAACGTGTTTTTTTTTCGTTTGTGTGATGGTGGTGGTTGTGACGATGTTGTTGATTATGATGATGATTAAGATTAGGGCGAAGCATATTACTGTCATTTTGAAGAAAATACGCGAAAAGTAGGTAGGTAAATTGGTCAAATTTAAGGTACTATTTTAAAGTTGAGCCAAAATTAAAAATAATTTATTACTCCCCTTGGAGTGTTCACATCTACATTTTCTTGGTTACAAATTTCTGATGAATGAGAATGGTTTATCTCCCTCCCTCTCTCTCTCCCTCTCTCTCTCTCTCTCTCTCAATCCAGCAATTATCTCATATGTCTAACATATTCGTTAAACTTGACGGAAAAATCCACATAATTTTGAAGCATCTATATCTTTGCAGACAGCTTTGTTTTCACCAAAGTCGATTCAATAAGAAAAATGAGACTGCAGGACCAGATGATTAGGAATTATGTAGAATTTATACCATTGTTTAATAGTATTGTTTATTATCGTATTTGAATCCACTTTATATTAGTTGCTTTTCGTTACTGGTCAATTTCAATAGGTATGATTTATGTATAACCATAAAATTAATACTGGTTGATCCAAAGAAGGACGGTTCAAATTTCGTGAGTCTTTTTTTTTTATCCAATGTTCAATCGCATTTCATTTTCAAAGTATAAATTTAAAGGTACTTGTTCAATGTTTATAAAAATGCAATTTTTACAGATATATTTATTACGATATAAAGTGTGGCAAATCATTGACAACCGAATCCTGCGCAACATTATAAGATGACTATGAGAGACGGTGTATCGATTATGTTCACATTTTGCTGTTCGGCGTACGATGATCCGCGGCGTACGGAATATCCATTTAAGCATGTTCTTTTCATTTTCAAACTATTTTGTTACACTGGGGTGAAAAAATGAACGTGTCCATGTACCCAATTCTCTGTATCTTTATCTAGAGTGATTAAAGTCTGACACTTCAGGTTTTGAGATAGTGTTATTTAAATTGTAAAGGCCGTGATTTTTCTCTTTTCTATCTTTATTAATTACAAATGATAACATTCTGTTTTTATTATTTTGTGAATCGCTGAATGTATTTAAAACAAAAGAATCTGGAAAATAAAATTCAATGTATCGCATTCCTATTATTATCACTTTCCTATTTATGACGTTTTAATATATATAAATAATATATACTATAAAACATTATATGTCTTAGGAGTTTTTGTTATCAACTCCAATCAGACATTGTAATTAACAGTAAAAAATATAAAAAGAAGTACAAAGAAACTGCCGGCTATTGCACGGACATTTCAGCGTCACGGACAAAATATCAAAATTTGCAATCAGCATTTCTCAGATATAGAAATATCACGATGCTTTGACAAGATAAATATCCAAGGGTTTCTTTAAACTCAGAAAGAATGGTTCCTTTTGAATAGTTTGATGGTGTAAACTATAGATGTACAAGGTGCGTCACGGACACTACACCTGTTAGTGATCCTGATTGGACAATTCAAACTTATGTATTGTGTTTTGTGTTTTATTCTTTAATAAATTTTATTTTGTACACAAAAATAATTGTTAAGTTAAGAGCTAATCTTCAATCCTGACACAACCAATTAACGGCAACTTACACCAAGTCGGACACATGACAGTGAATCAAAGCATGACTATATATATATATATATATATATATATATATATATATATATATATATATATATATATATATATATATATATCAGAATATTGGCTACTTAACATTTTTGTAGGTTTTGAAAAGGAATAGTATGCATTTAAAAAACACTTGCTGAACATTATGGATCTGCTTGATCCTCTTTAGATATTGTTTAAATGTCCACCGCAGTGTCTGTACTCCTACGCGGGGTTGTGTTACTTTATCGAATACATACAGTGTGATTTTTATTATAAGAAACGAATTTTTTTATTCTTATGTGCATGAGTGGAACTTTCACCCTTTATGTATGGTGTCAAGGGACGTGAAACATGAGAAATCAGTATTATTTCGCGTGCAAATTGGTCAATTCACTATACAACTTATAGTATTTGTTTAGTGGTCTATAGCCTAAAAGTATGGAACATGGCGAGCATGCATACAAGGGAGATTATAATACTTTTTACTTTTTAAATCCACATGGATTAAGTTGATCCGGGTTAGGTAACTATTTACACACAATAACACTGAATGGTATCGATAGTTTTTTTAAAAAATTAATATACATAAGACATTTTATTTTCATTCAAAATTAATCTGCCTTTAAATGGTTCGGTTTAAACAGGTAGTTCATTGATTCTATTTATAGGTCCCCAGGTAAACAAAGCAGTCGCCAATTTTCATGATCTTAAATGGTAAATTTTCTATCAAAATCCTTAAGTTAAGACTTTCACGATAATATTTTCTTTCAGATTGCCGACTGAGAGACTGTAAAAAATGGTTGTAAACAAAGTGTTGACTCTTGTCATGATCCGGGAGGCCCGCCGTGTACTTTTGGGAATGAAGAAACGTGGTTTCGGTCAAGGTCGTTGGAATGGATTCGGCGGTAAAGTAGAACAAGGGGAAACAATTCTGCAAGGAGCTTTAAGGTAATTTAAGGTTTTAATTAACCACAATTCGTCATAGTATTAATATTGTATCTTACTATCATTCATATAGTTGAGTTTAAATGGGTACATTTGCGTTAAAATGGCAGACCATAAAATTGCTATATTACATGATATACATGCATATAACGGCATGTTACAAACGCTGATTCAAGGCGTTAAATCTACAGTTTTGTTCACTCTTGTAAATACTTAATTTTCAAACTTTTATTTAAATTCATACTGAAGTGCAGTGCTGGGCCATAAAATTTACAAATCACTTCTTCCACACTTTGTGAAGTATGTTAAAGTGCGTTTCACAAACCATTTGTGAAAAATATGGACAGTCAAACAGGTGGGTCGCATACCACCCCCTCGATCTAAAGCAAACCTGGAAGGAAAATTGCGTATGGTGTGTGGCTCGAACCCACGACCCTTGGAACACTAGTACGGCGCATAAACCAACTGAGTTAACCGGGCTGTTGGTTCTTACCGGGTGGGTAAGAACCAACTAGAGAGTGTTTGTTTCCTATAAAATTCTGCATATGAGGACATAGGTTATAGGTGGTCATATCCGGGCTGTAACTTTCTCTCAAAATGAGATTTTAAAAAATGCCTCATGTTTTCGACATGAGATTTTAAAATAGTTTGCCTCATGTTTTCGACACATGAGGACGACATGTCGCGTGTAGACCCGTGACCCGACCTCTAAGTAAAAGGTCACACTTGCTGTTTATACACAATAAAATGCTGCATATAAGGGCATAGAGTATAGCTGCTCATATCCGAGCTGTAATAATATTGTACGGACAGATTTTGAAATAACTTGTGTTCGACATATGAAGACACCGTGTTGCATCTAGTTCGTTACATACACACATTTCATTGCTGTTTTTCCCTTGCATAAATTACCTTTATATCACTTACACTCACAGATGTTGATTGGACCTGCCTTTTTTTAATTTCGTTAATATGTAAATTATTCTAACTGAAACATGATAATTAGCAACCAAGTAAACAAAACTAAAAATAATCAATGGGAAAGTTTGTCAATTGTGGAAAATGGACAAAATCGTGAAAAGTGTGGAAAGTTGTGATTACATTTTCCACAATTGTAAAGAGTGTGATTTGTGAATGTTGTGGTCTTATAGTGCAGCATCAGAGTTCGACATAACGGGTGTCAGGTTATCTGAAACTCCGGCTAAGTTTTGAACTACCTGATTTTGCATCTAGGCGTTAAATTGCCAATTTAACAGTTTTGAATGGTTCTCTTTGAATATAATCCGATGATTATTGATTATACGCTGTTTTCCCAGAGAGTTGCACGAGGAGAGCGGGTTAACGGCGCGCCACCTGACGGAGATCGGGCGACTTGTGTTCCGGTTTGAGGGGGACCCCCAGCTCCTCGAGGTGCACGTGTTCACCGGCTCCACGTACAGCGGAGAACCAGTGGAGACGGATGGTAAGTGGATGTAGAAATGTAAGCAGATAATAAGTTCTTGTACTAAGGTGATGAAGTAATGTTTTAAGTTTCCTATGAATAGCGTTCTTTAGCCAAGATTGACGCAGTATGAACTAGTTCTTTATTCATCGGTTTCTTTTTCATTGGTCAATTGGCTGCCGCTTTTAAACATAATTTGCTTTTTAAATTTTCCTCATCAACCTCATTCACGCATGTCTTTCTATTGTAATTTCAGAGATGCGTCCATGCTGGTTCCCGGTCGACAAAATCCCTTTTGATAAAATGTGGCCGGATGACAAACTGTGGTTCCCAATCTTCTTGGAAGGAAAATTGTTTTCCGGCGAATTCACGTTTGAGGGACACGATAAAATATTAGATTACACACTATCGCAGGTTAAAAAACTGCCCATGTGAGATTTATGGATTCGACTTGTCAGGGAGTTGCTTTAAGATGCATGATATGTCAATGGTTGGGATAATGGATTTTCTCTGTAAAAAATGGGAATTCCTGCATGTGGAAAGAGACATCTCCCTAGCTTTACCGTGATTGAATGCATTTTTTATTACGGAGAATTCTGTGTTTAAGAAGGCATACGTTCATCTGTAGTTAGGCGATGCATTTGTCTTTATATAAAACATGAGAAAGATGGATCTGGGACCAGACATAAAATAAAGTAACTATTGCACGAGATCTTTCGAGCGAGTGTTTGCCTTGGCTACAGACAATTCACAATAAGCACAGAGTGCATTATGGGTTAAAGCCATATGGCTCTAAAACCTTTAATATTCAAATGTAGCTTACCACCTTCTGGTATTAACCTTACGAATGGTGTTAGATGGAAGTGTACTCTGTGTTTATAGTGCATCCGATTTTTTTTTATTTCGATTACTTTTTATAATAAACAGGGAAAGACCTAGCTGACTTGTAGTTTTCTATCCTGAGTGTATTGTTAGCTCGTCTGTTTTTCGAAGAAAAAAAGTCGAGTTATTGTGATAGCCTTGGCGTCGTCGGCGTCGTCTGCGTCTGCGTCTGCGTCGTCGTCGTCGTCCAAAAACTTTAACCTTACCTCATAACTCAAAAACCGTTCAACATTTTCACATTAAACTTGCTACACGTGTTCCTATTAACACTATGCATGTTTATAGCAGGTCATATAATTTTGCCTTTAATTAATATTGAGTTATCCCCCCTTTTCGACTTGGAATTTCATCAGACGAGCGTTGGCACCCACTCCGCGGTGCTCTTGTTTTATATTCATGTTGCAGAAGATGTATTGCAGAAGCATAGCCCTAGTAATGATCATGTAGTCTGGCATCGGCATCTTCTGCGTTGTTAGAGGTTCACGTTTGTTTTCTAATTCAAGCATTTTTGTCCAATCTCTACTAAACTTCGTATCAATAAGTAAGGCATGACCACTCCATTCCCTCAGAGTTATTGGCAATGTATTATCATATCAACTAAGCTCGCTATACGGAGCATTTCAAAGCAAATCTTGACTGACCTTTTAAATTAAATATAGATCGTGCCAACTCGCACTATTCACTTTGGAGTTATAAGCCAGATGGTAGTTACAGTAGTGGCCTAAATTTACCTTGTCTGCTCTTAAATTTCATCAACTTTCAGCTTTTGATTACCAAACTTTAAACAGTTTTTATATCCATTAATTAATATCCCAAACCAAATAAGCTTTCTCCACCATGAATCATATGTCTAGTTCAGCAAGAGTCGGTAGATTCATGTATGCACACTAGGAAACAATTCAAATTCCTTTAAATCATTTTTATATTTTATTTAATATAAAGAGAGCAAAGTTAAATAAATAAATGTATAATCAAGGCAGTATGGTCATCTGGACTTCTTAGATGGACTGGATTTACTGGTCATCTGGACTTCTTAGATGGACTGGTTTTACTGGTCATCTGGACTTTTTAGATGGACTGGTTTTACTGGTCATCTGGACTTCTTAGATGGACTGGTTTTACTGTCTTGCTCTGAAAGACAACGTAATTTAATAGGTTACCCTTATGGTATATATACACCGTACCTGGATGAAAAAAGTAGTACTCTGTTGCAAAACAAATATGTGCAAAATAATTTTGCTTTCGTTAATTTCAATGTGTTTTGTTAAGATCAATCAAAGAAAATCAATTTTTCAAAAATTAAGAAATGTTATTATAAAAGCAGTATTTACACCGTGCGTATATTTTTAAGCAAGACCAGCAAGTGGTTCCTATGAACTCTTGTTTATAATACCCAGTCAGTATGTTTGCAACTAAGTATATACATGTAAATGATTAAATAAGAGCACAAGTGATCTAGTATATTTTATATATTGCTACTTGTAACTTTCAATATCAAATAATAGGAACAATCTTGAGAATTCAGCAATCATCAAGTTCCAGCAACACTGGACATACATTTAAAATAGCCTTGATAAAGTGAATGTCCCCCCCCCCCCTCAATATACAGCATATTTAATTAAACATTGCAGTACCTTCATTTCTTAGCCTTTCTCTTTCCCGTTTCTTCAGTCTAAGGTACGGCTCATGGAAAACATCATACAGTCTTTGTGCCTGAAAATAAAATAGAAGCAAATTACATGTACATTTTTTAACCCATCAACAATGTCTTTAAGAAGGAGAATCTGCATGCCAATATCCTTAAATAACCATATTTTAAATATAAACTTTGTTTGTAATTGTGCTCAACATGTTTGTCTAAGTAGACATTGCCATAATGGTGACAAACTAGCAGAACATTGTTAAAATAATGAATGAAAATGCAAGGCAATCATTTCAAAATCTTGTATTTTATAGTTTCATTTTTTTGAAGCTGATCAAAAGTATTCCCAGACCACTTTGTCCAACATTCACACCAATCAGTAGCTATCATGTGACGATGATGTTGACCGATAACACTCATTATCTTTCCACTGTTCTCAATCACCGATTTCAATATTTTATAACTATACCCATTAAAAAAGAGTAATGCTACTTTTAAAGCTGCGTTTTATGTACATCAAAACTTTTATTTACAAACCAAATTTGGTTTAATTAAGAATAAGTGAGTACTTTACATTCATACAGTCATTCTGAAAATGGCCAAATGTCAAATACACTTGACAATTCAACAGTACTGTGGGTATACTGTACATAGGGGTTCAAAAACCGTTATAATATCACTTTCCATCAGCTGTCATTTCTGTGGCTCCTAGCTAGATGGAACTATGTAGAAAATTATGTTTATGAATCCCTACAAATGCGCTAGCTTCAAGCAGATAGGTTTCAGACAATATGTCTCTGCAGTTGTAAGTCTACACCAATTTTATAATGAGAATGTCACATCTGTAGTTTTGAACTGTTTGGTTTAAAACCATATTTCATTGTGAGAACAACCATGACATTTTGAGATTGGGAACAATAGGATTCATGTTTTATTCAATGAAGCTTAATTTTAGACATTTATTCCCTATGTTCATTGGCTAGAATATACCTGATTAATATGTTTAATGCATGTATCTACTGGACAACATCTGGAACAATGCCTTTTTTGCCTACATGTTTGAGTGAATAGTATTTACAGTTGAACACCGCTATTCTGAACACCGTTTATCCGAAATAATCGCTGTCGAAATTATTTTCGGTACCGATTTTACTCCTTCTTTGTTCCACTAAATTTTTGGTCTTTAATCCGAAATCGCTATTCCGAAATAATCGCTTTTCCGAAGTAAAAAATACGGTCCCGATTTGATTTTTCACACCTATTTATCAATTCTTATTTCGAACTTGATCGTGTCATAGTTTTTCACACCATTCTGCAAATGCACTTGGGCATCGGCCTGAGGTGATTATGGACCACAATTAGCGCGAATGGCACTGAGCACGCGTATGTTACAAACATTGATGTCAGAAATTGAGCGATTCATGTGGTTAATGCAGTGTGTATATAATTGCTGGTTAACACAATCTGAATATCATTAGAAAATGTCTATCTCGTCCGATTCGATCGACGCATTGCATACATGTGCTGTCATTTTGTTTTAAATCTTTTAATAAAAAAGTATAATAACAAATTATTATCAATTATTAAAAACTAAATCAACACATATTTTTGTATACGAAAGATAACTCAAACCGAATGTATCGTATTGTTAACGTCATCTATAATTCGCAAACGCTGTCATTTGCGGAAAATTATTAATCCGAAACATCGCTATTCCGAAGTAATTTGTTGGGTCCCTACGATTTCGGATTAACGGTGTTCAACTGTATTACAGAACATAAAAGTTTGATGGTTAAGAAACATGCACTATTAACAGTTTAGAAGTGGAAGTTCTAATTTTTGAAAAAATCATTTCACTTCACAGAAGATTCAATTGCAATGTGTGTCTGTAAAATTTTAAGAAATCACAAGAAAATAAAAATTTCCCAAAATTGAAATTCATTGTCAATTAAAAACACTTATATGGAGATGTACATTGTGTTTTAAAAGCTTCTATGGAGATGTACGTTGTGTTTTAAAAAGCTTCTATGGAGATGTACTTTGTGTTTTAAAAAGCTTCTATGGAGATGTACTTTGTGTTTTAAAAAGCTTCTATGGAGATGTACGTTGTGTTTTAAAAGCTTCAATGGAGATGTACGTTGTGTTTTAAAAGCTTCTATGGAGATGTATGTTGTGTTATAAAAAGCTTCTATGGAGATGTACGTTGTGTTTTAAAAAGCTTCTATGGAGATGTACGTTGTGTTTTAAAAAGCTTCTATGGAGATGTACGTTGTGTTTTAAAAAGCTTCTATGGAGATGTACGTTGTGTTTTAAAAGCTTCTATGGAGATGTACGTTGTGTTTTAAAAAGCTTCTATGGAGATGTACGTTGTGTTTTAAAAGCTTCTATGGAGATGTACGTTGTGTTTTAAAAAGCTTCTATGGAGATGTACTTTGTGTTTTAAAAGCTTCTATGGAGATGTATGTTGTGTTTTAAAAAGCTTCTATGGAGATGTACTTTGTGTTTTAAAAAGCTTCTATGGAGATGTACTTTGTGTTTTAAAAAGCTTCTATGGAGATGTACGTTGTGTTTTAAAAAGCTTCTATGGAGATGTACGTTGTGTTTTAAAAAGCTTCTATGGAGATGTACGTTGTGTTTTAAAAAGTTTCTATGGAGATGTACGTTGTGTTTTAAAAAGCTTCTATGGAGATGTACGTTGTGTTTTAAAAAGCTTCTATGGAGATGTACGTTGTGTTTTAAAAAGCTTCTATGGAGATGTACGATGTGTTTAAAAAAGCTTCTATGGAAATGTAAGTTGTGTTTTAAAAAGCTTCTATGGAGATGTACGTTGTGTTTTAAAAAGCTTCTATGGAGATGTACGTTATGTTTTAAAAACACTTCTAGAGAAATGTACGTTGTGTTTTAACAACACTTCATTGCAGATGTATGTTGTATTTTTAAAACACTTCTATAGAAATGTACGTTGTGTTTTTACAATTTTTCTTTGGAGATATATGTTGTGTTTTAACAACATTTCTGTGGAGATTAATGAAGTGTTTTAACAATTTTTCTATGGAGATATATGTTGTGTTTTAACAACATTTCTGTGGAGATTAATGTAGTGTTTTAACAAGTTTTCTATGGAGATATATGTTGTGTTTTAACAATATTTCTGTGGAGATTAATGTAGTGTTTTAACAAGTTTTCTATGGAGATGAATGTTGTGTTTTAAGAACACTTTTATGGATAAGTATGTTGTGTTTTAACAACACTTCTATGGAGATGTATGTTGTGTTTTATTTCCTATCTTACCTTCTGTGGCCCAAATCCTGCACACATTGAGATGTCCTCCTTGCTCGCTTTAATAATGCCCTCCATTGACTGAAAAAAGGAATAATTAGTTAAATCTCAACATGCTCTACTGTTCTTCGAAATTGGAGCAGAAAGTGCGGGTAAAATGCAGTTCTACTATTATCAAGACTGAAAATCGAAATGTTATGATAAATAAATCCTATTAAAGTGACATAACATCCAATGTAATCTGTATTATCTTTATGGAACATTATTATGATGGAAACTTAATTATCAAAAACTGTTCCTGAAGATTTAACTGTTCCTGAAGCTGCTTTTTTCAAAAACATGAAGAACAAATCAAATCTTACAGTACTATAACTGCCATGTTTCATTACCTTGAAAGCACTAATAAGAGTCAAGCAGTCGGTTTTGTTCACAGACTTCACAGTAGTTAGACATTCAGTGAGCTGAAGTAGAAAAAAATAAAATGTAATGCACTTACTTATTTCTGAATTCAAATATAATTTATGTTAAACATGTTCATGTATTTATGGAGGTGTTTATTTTTTGCTTCAAAATGCTGTACTGTTGTCATTTTTGTCATATATATTCATATATCATTGTTAATCATGTAAGGGGCAGGAGACCTCAATCACATAATGAACTTGTCTCTCTGAAATGTGCACAAATTATCATGTCCCAAGATAATTTGATCTAGAGAATTTAAGCCATCAATATTCTACAATTATCGACATGAACTTAAAAGTGTTGTTAGGAAAGTCTGACAAATTATTTTTCTCACTGGGCTACCAGATTTTGTCATGGTTGCTTGCAATGTTTTCACACTCAAGTTTCCAAAATATTAATTTTCTTGTTCTATGTTATTAAAAGAGTACAAAACATGCATATGACCTTAAAGTAAAACAATTCAGTGACACTTACTATGCTCTGACATATTTTGTTCATGGGTATTAAAAAGGAACGGGAAAATATATGTAAAACTTAAGTAAAACTGTCAATTCCAATCTTATTCATTTCTTGAAATATTTTTATGCTTGTTTTACACAAAGAAATACAATAACAGCACTTTGTAACAACTAATGAGTCGTAATTTTCACTAAATTTTGTTTCCATTGATTCATTGTTAAACTTGCTAAACTTTGTATGCCACAAAATTCTTCTTTCTTGTTCTCTAATTTAGAAAATGAAGAGCTATCACTAACACATTCCCACGAGGGAATACTTGATTGTTAGACTCAAGGAAGCTGACAACAGGGCATTCCCTTGCTACCTCAAGGAAAGCTTCCTGAAAAATATAACTTCCCATGGTAACACAAATATTAACTGTAGTGGTAAAGGGCGAATTACTACAATTTTAAAGTGTCTACTCAGCGTTTCATGTATGTGTTTTGTCTTACTTTTATACATGACAGTGAATCAAAGCATCTTAATACTCAGACCAAATTAAAGGCCACTTTCTATCTTAAATAGCTTTTGAAGCTGACTGGTTTGTGACTTCCAAAATTTTCAGAACATACTGGATCTACTTGATTTAGTTTGTTTTCTTAACCTTTTCACTGCATTATGTGTACTAACATGCTGATTGGGACATAGCAGTTCCATTCAACTAATTTATTTTTTCTTACAAAAAACTGTTGAAACTTGTTTCTAATGTTGTTGAGGGAAACTGAAACACTAGAAATCAGTATTATTTTGCAGGCACAACAGTAAATTCACTGTAGAAGATGAATTTAGTTAATTGTCTGTAACCTAAAAAATTATGTTGAAAGTTTGCGGACTGTTCCTTTTTAGTTTTTGCAAATATCTGAAAGCCAGCAAAGTAAACTGCAGTGGGTAGTTTTTGCTATTGGGGCTGTCCCTGTAGTTCAATTTGCACCTGAACATTACCTTCACATCTTCGGCCTAATAACAAGGTTTTCAAGGCTTGTCCTCCTTAAGTTCCCCTTAAGCCAGAGGCCTAGACACGTATGCATAGGCTTGTTCTTGTATTATGATCCCTTTTTACTCCAGGCTTATTAACCAACTACTGTATTTACCATGTTCCTGTTTAGGCTGGTTAAAGTATACCATATGATTAGAAAAATAATAATCAACAATCGTTACAGCGAACCTTCAAAACATGGCCGAAATGTCTGAATTCACTACAAAATATGACTGAACCTTTGTATGTGCGAAAATAAGATATGCAAGATAAATAATTTTTGAAAATAATTATGTGTGGTCCAAAATACTAAGGTTCAAACTTTTAGATGTTTTTTTTGGAGGGGGGAACAATTGAGATCTGAAAATCTTTGAAGCCCTGCCTTAAAGCCATAGGATTCGATACATAGATATACATAGGCTTGTTCTTGTATGGTAAATTACCTTAGAGACATAGTCAGTATCTGCCCGCTCCATTAGAGCTTCTGCCGGTTTATTCTCATACACTTTATATGCCTCTAAGTACCGTCCTGCCTCTTCTGCACTGTAAGAGTCACATAAAAAATTATTACAGATTACAGATATATGTAAAAACAACCCTTCACCCAATGTTTACTCAGAACAATTCCCTACTCAAGGTCATATTGCTCAAAATGCAAGTCTGTTTTCTAAGATGAAATTCATTCTGAATTGAGTTTAATTTCAAAGCTGTATCAATTGTACAGAATTATTTGTTTTCGATATCATGTATCATAATGAGCTGATAATCAATGAGGCAATGGTGTTGATTAAAAACTCGCAAAAATGAAACATGCTCTCAATATACGCATGCTTTCATCATATTTATGAAACAAAACATCTATAAATTCCTGACAATTATCAACAACAATACCAGTAATTGTAACACACGAAAACTTTCACTAGCATTTCAGAATGAATGGCAATTTTGAGAAAATTTTGAGAAAATTTCATACAACATGTGAGTTCTGAAAAGCAATAGCACTAAACGTTGATTAATTTGAAATCTGCCTTAAAGCTGCACTCTCACAGATATACCATTTTTACAACTTTTTTTATTTTGTATCTTGGAAAGAGCAAATTTTGGTGTAAATATCTGCAAAACAATGACATAAGATTGCTGACAAAAAATCAGATCGTAGATTCTCATATTTCCATTCGAAAATTGATGATTTATGGATTAAACCGTTTCTAACGGTTTAAGGAAAATACATAAAACATCAATTTTTGAACTTAAATGTAAAAACCTGCGATCTAATTTTTTGTCAGCAGTCTTGAATAACTGGTTTCCATGGATTTTTGCAAAAATTGGCTTGTTCCAAGACAAAAAATAAAAAAAGTTGTTAAAACTTTCAATCTGTGAGAGTGCAGCTTTAAGCCATCATGTCACACCGACCCAGTAGCAAAAGCATCAAAATGAGACCCTTTTAAATATCATGTTATTTTTTCTCTTTATATAAACGATTGCAAAAAGCACTTAATATATAAAAGAAGTTCAGTGATTGTCTAGATCTAATTTCTAAGACAAGCTTAAATATCTTATTTAACCAAATTATTTATAAATATAAGGTTATCAGGATTATTATAATATATAAAGACTGTTTCCATTAAAAGTCTGAGAAATCTTCAAATTGAAAATTATACACAAAAAATACCAAAAGAAATATGTGTTTGAAGCACCTTAAGTCATTCCCTAACTTGAATCAATTTCTTAGTTAAATATCTCACTTATCATATGGTATAACCCCTTTGACTGCTTCTCAATAATGTCCGTGAAGTAAGTTAGAGTGCAAACAGTGATCAATTGTAAAAAAATGAAATCCAAAGGCAATATTGGATACTTTTAATATTTCAGAGGTCTGTGTTGGCTATTGAACAATTTTCAAGGTCTCATTCCAAAAATAAATGTGTTAACAATATCAGGCTAAAAAATCCTCATATTAGAGAGCAGAGAAGCACAATTTCAAATTGGTGGATTTTTGACAATTAAAGGGCCTATACTCTGCAATCTGGCTGGCTATCAAACTTGTCTGCAGCCCATTGTATAATACTTAGATTAGTCTACAGGTTATTTGTAACCACTTTGCTCATTTAAATGATTTGATTGGTTCAGAGCAATTATTCGATGAATATTGACCAATCAATAAATGGTTTTGCTATTAAACTTTGACAAAACCAGAGTTAACCAGTTTTAAACAATTGGATAATGATAAAGGGCTGTCAGCTTGTGGGTGTTGCCCAATTCTAAGAAACACAACGAGATACCAGTATATGAATATTAAAATCCAATTCCATTGTATTAAATTCATTAAAATGTCTAGACAAGATGTTTCTAACTTAATTCAATACAAAGTGCCACTTTAATCTTTTAGCCTGAAGATACAAATTATGGTTACGATTAAAGACCAATTTCCTCAAATGAGTCATTGTTTTATAACCAAACTCTACAAGGCACTTACTTCAATAGGCTTTCATGAAAAACTTTTTTTTTACAGTTTACAAGTTACAATCTTTCACTATAACACTTGATGGACATTACAAAATAACACAAAGTACATTAAAATACTGTAAATAATAACAATATTTTGAAAATCTCATTAAGTTTAATTTCTTGCTGCAAGGTAAATTAAAAAGATACTTACGTAAAAGCTAAGATCATCGTTAAATCAGCGAGAATGCATATCTTCGTTAAGCTTTTTAACAAATGGTGTGGATCTTTCTGAAAAAGAAAAGAAATCATAAATGAACAAAATTAGAAGGTGAAAAATGCAAACGACTATTTAATTAATGCAAATATTACCGTACTTAAATATTCACACCAACATCAATAACACCAAACAAAAAGTAAAATAAATAACATTTATCGAAAGAAAAATTAGATTTAAATAGAAAAAGCATTTAATGAATTTTCAATTTCCCTTGTGCAAAATGACACTGATTTTATTCACTGTCAGACAGATTATTTTATTTGCAAACAATAGTGATATACGATAAAACACTTGTACATAATTATTCATTAAAGACTTCTAATAAGACTTACAACATCAACCAAGACCAGCAGGACCCTAAGTTCATAACCCTTGCCAAGCTCCTTCAGCCGCTCATGCAGATACTCTGGGTGAAGCTGGTGGTACCGCAAACTAAAATACCAAGATACAATGTACACAGACATCAGATCCAGGAAGTATGTACACAAACATCAGACCCAGGCAGTATGTACACAAATCAGACCCAGATACACTGTACACAAACACCAGACCCATAAAGTATGTACACAAACATCAGACCAAGGAAGTATGAACGCAAATCAGACCCAGATACACTATACACAAACATCAGACCCATAAAGTATGAACACAAACATCAGACCAAGGAAGTATGAACACAAATAAGACCCAGATACACTGTACACAAACATCAGATCCAGGAAGTATGTACACAAACATCAGACCCAGATACACTGTACACAAACATCAGATCCAGGAAGTATGTACACAAACATCAGACTCAGGAAGTATGTACACAAATCAGACCCAGATACACTGTACACAAACATCAGACCCAGAAAGTATGTACACAAACATCAGACTCAGACCCAGATACACTGTACACAAACATCAGACCCAGATACACTGTACACAAACATCAGATCCAGGAAGTATGTACACAAACATCAGATCCAGGAAGTATGTACACAAACATCAGACCAAGGAAGTGTGTACTCAAACTTCAAATTCAGGAAGTATGTACACAAACATCAAATGCAAGAAATATGTATACAAACATCAGACCCATGAAGTATGTACACAAAGTTCAGACTCAGGAAGTATGTACATGAACATCAGACCCTGGAAGAATGTACACAAGCATCCGACCCGGGAAGTATGTTCACAAACAGCAGACCCAGGACATTTTGACAGCTGACATTTTGATGTATTTCCATCATTGCCAACTACCCTATGTAAACACATTTGGCCAACTCTTGACGACTGGATGTAAATGCCATTTACCTACCCTATGTAAACGCATTTGGCCGACTCTTAACCACTGGATGTAAATGCCATTTACCTACCCTATGTAAACGCATTTGGCCGACCCTTAACCACTGGATGTAAATGCCCATGACCACATTTACAGTTAAAGCATCTTTTGAACTTCTGGGTTCTATCAAACATTATCTGAGATTATATATACACTTTTATTTTTTCCTCTAATTATTTAACCCTAAAAGAAACTGGCACTTAAATTATTTTAAAGCTATATAAAAACAATTTATTATGTTCTTTTTTAGTAAATTAAACATAACTCACCCTAGACCTCATCATATCATACTCATTAAAACATAATAACTATGGGTTTGCATAATGAGTAACATTTAAATACATGTAGCTATGATACAGGTTGTGAACAGCGAGTTGAGCAGACCTGAGGAAGAGCGCACAATTGGACCTGCCTATCACATAATCTGGAACAATGGCTGCATACTCCCATGGTACGTTTCGAATATGCTTCAATATTGGATTGCCTCTCTGAAAATCATACATAACTGTACCATATTTGGCTCTGAATAACCATAAAATTCCTCAAGTTACCAGAAGCATGAATCATTATGTTTTCTAAATGAGCAGTTGCCATTATTCTTAACAAAGCAAAAAGACAGAAAATACAAAGGATGCAAGCTTGGATTATTTTGCAACAGTTTTGTCTGGCTTCAAATTACAGTAATCAGTACCTGTCTATGATTGACTCTAATGGAGTTTGACAGAGCTGGCTTGGTGCCAGTCGAGTTCCTGAAAACACACAGAACAGAAATGTAGATCCTTTCAGAATTTAATCTCTCATATTCAGACCAAACATTTCCATAATTGTTTGCCACTTTACTCAAAATTAATTTCCTAAGAGATTTGAAATTTTCAAATTCCTCCTGCAGAAAAGACCCCTTCTCTTTTTTATCTGAAAATTTGGCGCACATTTTACAAAAAAAACTTTTTATTAATCATATTTGCAGCCAAAGGCAACGTGCTTCTCAGAATATTCAATTTCATCATGTAAAAGGATCGGGTCCTAATTCCTCAAATTAAACTTTTAATGATTTTTTTTGGTACAAGGTCTTTTAAAAGACTGTATAAAAAGTGTATTAATTTGGTGCAATAGGACATTTTTCATCTTAAAATGGATTAAATATTTTACAGAGTACCGTATCAGATTCTGAGTATAGGCAATACATTTCAGTGATAAAATGCAAAACCATAACAAAAATTAAAACTTGGCATTATGTATTTGCTGATTTCACAAGATGACTTTCAAGTATGAACAAAATTACACAGACTATTAAATAAATGTTTTATTTGATGTAAATCTAACCATGCACATGTGTTTTATAGTATATGAAAATGATGTACAATTATGAAGTATATTACCAGCCAGTTACGTAAAGATGTCAGTTAGTCATTGGCCTTGCTCTTTGAATTTAAACTTAAAATGTTTATGGTAGAATAATGTTTATGGTAGAATTTAAAAACAATGTCAACATAATTATGAGAGACTGTCTGTTACAACATTATTTCAATACAAACATTCATTCAAATAATCTCATTTTACATTCAAACATTGTTACCCTTCAGTGGAATTTCCTGGTTCCAGCACTGCCTGGGGATGGGAACCAGAT
This sequence comes from Mya arenaria, assembly GCF_026914265.1. Classification (NCBI taxonomy): domain Eukaryota; kingdom Metazoa; phylum Mollusca; class Bivalvia; order Myida; family Myidae; genus Mya; species Mya arenaria. Next base: position 55,113,110 of record NC_069123.1, read on the forward strand.
GTTGACGTCTGACCTTTCAATGTTGTTGCCGATGTTGTTGGTTTAGTTGTTCCTACTGTAACTGCAGCTGTTGTTGTGGAAGATTTTGTCTTCGAGGTAGATACTGTTACTGGACCAGTGGTCGTTGCATTAGTGTTTGGTTTGCTTGAAACAACCGGTGCTATGATAAAAATTATCACTTTCATAAAAGACTAGAGTTGAGGCAAAATACTGTTTAAAGTTTTTAATTTCATTAAACCTATCAAAAAACAAATTCAAAAAAAGCATTGGTAAGGGGAAATAACAGCTTATGGGTGTTCACTTCAAGAACAAGATCTATTTAATTGTCTCTCTTAACTATTAACATTTCTCAAATGGCATGAATGCCTTAAAAGTTACTTGTTTTCTCCGCTGTTCATATATAGACTAAAAGTGATCTTAATCTGGACCAAGTTGGCCATAACTTGATACACAATCATATACCTTTTATTTAAAAATATCTTCCAGTTCCATAAAAAAAGAAGTTTTAACATAGAGACTTTCCTCAGAAACCTGGGATTCACATGTACTTACCTGGCCACCAAGTACTGCACTGAGCACTGACCTGGCTGAGCCAATTACTACTGAGTACTGAATGGGCCGAGCCAAATTCCACCAAGTACTGACCTAGCTGAGCCAAATACCCCTGAGTACTGACCTAGCTGAGCCAAATTCCACCGAGTACTGACCTAGCTGAGCCAAATACCCCTGAGTACTGACCTAGCTGAGCAAAATTCCACCGAGTACTGACCTAGCTGAGCCAAATACCCCTGAGTACTGACCTAGCTGAGCAAAATTCCACCGAGTACTGACCTAGCTGAGCCAAATACCCCTGAGTACTGACCTTGCTGAGCCAAATTCCACCGAGTACTGACCTAGCTGAGCCAAATACCCCTGAGTACTGACCTCGCTGAGCCAAATTCCAACAAGTACTGACCTGGCTGAGCCAAATACCCCCGAGTACTGACTTGGCTAAGCCAAATACCACCAAATGCTGAACCAAATACAACAGATTACTGACAACAAATTACTGACCTGGTTGTTCTTGCTTCTTCTGCTTGTAACTTTGGAAAAGACTGCTCGGTTTAATCTGAAATTCAAATTCTAGGTGATAAAAGAAAGAATTTTTAATTTACAAGTTGCAACCTCATTTTCAAGTGACCACATATCTCATATATTGGCACAACGCTATAAAATAATATAACATATATTATATAACAAACTGTTTTCTTTTCTTTCAGATTAACGCTATTATCAAAATATACTAAAAGTCCACCAAACCTATGAAAAAAAATCCCCCAATAAAAAGATACTAAATGCAAAAGTGTTATTCTGATGATTGATATCAATGGAAAACTTTCATTGATGTCAACATTGGGTTGTTGAGCAGAACTTTGTTAAAGTTAACAATGTTGTTAAAGTCATTGTTGTTAACTTTAAAATCATTATTTTGCTCTGTAAGTTTTACAGATACACTTATGATCTGCAGTATTACTAGCAAGAGATGAGACAACTGTTTCAGCTTTACTTGTTTTGTTTAAATATATGAGTTAAAATCGTCAAATAGTTCACCTTTAAAACCTAACAACGATGTACCCGGTAGTAAATCCCGTTGTTAACTTTAACAAAGTTCTGAACAATGAAGCCATTGATTCTAACTTAAAAAATTCTCATTTAAAAAGAATATTCCTGTTAAATTCATCAATTTCATTATAATTTTAGAAATTAATGTAGATAAAAGTAAATAACAATACAGAGGTGAGGTAATGCATAAGCAAGTGTTAGCTATAAAGTAATAATCGCAAAATTGATAGAGTGGAAATTGTAGAAGCATAAACATTTATTACTAATTGGTTTTTAATCTCTGAAAAGCGGTAGTAAAAATTGGTCCGATTCCCAACACTTATTAGCCAATCTATGAGAGAGTGTTTACAAATTGAATTTATCAGAAAAAAAATCTTTCAATTTAATCAGTTAGTTTTGCAGAGTAAAGGAAATTTTAAATTGTGGGAAGAACATTACCTAATCCTCTTAAAATTGTTCAATAATTTGAAAAAAAAATTCAATTACATGTTATAACAAATTAATTTCATTTCTAAAGGGAACTCTCTCAGAATTTGGCAACAAAATCAAATTTGAAACACTTAAAATGCATTTATTCAAATGATCTCTTTCAGAATAATGTTGATCTTTGCCAAAATATATCAATATTCCAGCAAACCTTAAATAGCCTTAGAAGATATTGAGTTTGAACCAACAACACTAGCACTACAGACATTCTACAGACAGAGGTAACCATGGGAACAGGTTCTTACCCATGCACACTACATGTCTCTCAACTTTCCTCATCTTATGTAGATACTTTTTCTTTATTCATAAGTAATAAGTAATCTTTTTACTAATCACACTAAAACAACTTTATCACTTTGGTATTGGAGATACAACCACGCCTGGATTGAAGACTTTTTTCCTCTTCACATATCAACAGGTCATCCTACAAGACTCCTTCTCAGTTACCTCATCTTTCATCTCTGCTTTCCTCCAGGCCAGCGTCCTTGACCCCTTTTCTATCTGGCCTACACTAATAATCTACCTCCCAATGTCCAATCCGTTGTTCATCTCTTCCCTGATGATTGCCTCCTGTAACGCCATCCATTACCTAAAAGACTTATGTCAACAACTGTATGACCTTAATAGTATCCAATCCTGGGAAAACACTGGTATATGACCTCTAATCAGAAAATATGAAGTCATCAACATCTCAACAAAGAGAAAACCTTTCCTAATCATCTAGCACCTCCATGGCACAGTACTCCAAACTACAGATCATGTTAAATATCTTGGTATCACAATTTCTACAACCTTTTCCCTTGAAACTATTCTCTAAATTGCAAATACAATCTTTTAAATATGTTTGCCTGCCCTTCAGATGAATATGCCTTTGACAACTGTGTGGTCCCCTCACTCTGACAACCAACTAGAAATGATTCAACCGCATGCTGCTCACTGACCGGAGTTTATAGACCCTCTAACAACCATGCTATTAATATAAAATATCCTAGTAAACATAATGCCATATCTTCTACTCAGAAATGTTAAATCCAGTGCACAACCAATGATCCAGCCCAATCTGAGCCCAAAACTCCAACTGCCATATGCTTACCGCTAATGATCAAATTTCTGGGCAGGTGATCATGCTGCTCACCTGATGAAAAAGTTAGTGTTTATCCCTGTACAATGCATTAAATATTGAGTTTGAACAGTTTATGTTTTCCTTCTTTGTTGCGTTTTTTTTCACACATAAGTTCCATAATGATGCCTTAAAAGTGTTTTTTTAATCAATGTTATATATGTCAGCATCATGTTACATTTATATTACCAACCATGGGCTTTTTGCAGATTTCGCACAGCACCAAGATTTTCCTTTACCGTGGACATTATCTTTTAAATTAAATTAAATTATTTTCACTATATCCCACAATATAAGCAATACGCCCCTGCTTGCAATTCTATGATTTTCCTCGCATTCCACCGCATAGAGTCAACGCTAAACACAGCATCACAAGGTGTTAATTACCGTAATGGTAATTAAGGTAGCTGTCAATTTTCTGAAAGCTATTTCTTTGTTCCCATCCTATAAATATAATTCTAGTCAGCGTTATTAAACTCATACAAATCTCGACCCATAATCTATAAATCATCTATGCTTTGCAACCGTAAATGTTTTAAGACGCTATTGTCACCTTATTCACACTTATCTAAATTTCAAATGACCTCATTTAACTTGTGTGAATGTGCACAAGGCTTCCATTAAGAATTTGAAACTGGAAGTATGAACTTCCTTACCATCAATGTTGGAAGTTTTTCACTGAAATGTGTAAGTTTCTCTAACACAGCAATTTCTTACACTATTTTTCAACAATGTTAAATAAAACTGCACCTATAAGTTGGCAAATTGGCAATAAATTTTATATTATAATACATGTTATTCATGTTACTTTAAGACGGATTGAAAATGTCACCATAATGACAATGACACAAGGTTTTGATATTTGACCTTCCAAGCCTTCATCTTTTGAAGTTTTCAAAAAAAATATGCTAAAGAAGACAGGTCATAGAAATAAAACATTGAAGCTTTTATTAATTAAATTCCACTCAATATTAATGCATGTTGATGCCAAAACCAAAGCAAAACATGTGTATTTGCACAAACAATGCCATATATAGTATATCACTTTCTACAGCACACTTGACTTTCCGAGATCATTAAAAAACCCTCTAGATTACAGCATTTTTGCGGCGCAAACACATTGATGACGCGGTCAACATCTATGATCATGCTCTTTTGGCTGTGGATTAGGGCCAAGGATGATAACCTGTCGCTTGTCATTGTCGTTCGCAGGAAGATTTTTTTATTCGTTTCATTCCACTATACAACCTTTCACAAGAGGCTGATGTAGGTGGCATGGTAAGAAGAACCTCGAATATTGTAAATACGCACAGATACAGGTCCTTGTTGGTGCTTGAAGGTCTCTTGTAGTCTAGATGGACTTGCGGCTGCGATGCTCCATCTGACCCTCCATCGTGCAATTTTTGTTTTAAATGTTTCAAAAGTTTCATGGAAATTGGGGGCATAAGCAGCATAAATTGATGGCAGCATGTCGTCCTGTAGAATGTCCAGTTTTGAAGAAAACAAATGGTATGCACTGTATCAGTCTTCAACTCTCAGGATACGGCTTTCCATTTCTTGTACTAAATGATCAATAAAGACATTGTACAAGGTTATTCTGAAGTAGTCAGATGGTATTGCACCTCAGGATTTGCTGTTTTGTTGTTAACCAACTTTTCTTGGCATTAATGGTTGAATGTCGAAGTCTGAGCTTATATCTGTTGTTTTCATGTTCAGTCCATTCTACACATCAGGATCAGCACTCCAGTCATGGCACAATTTGACAATGAAGTTTGTTTCTTCAACAGCGTGTAGTAGATATTTGTCTATCTTTTGAAGATTTGTCAGCTTCACAGTAGTACCAAATATGTGTTGCGCCACTACAAGAGAGGTTATCGATTCAAAGAGCAGTTCAGAGGCCAAATACTGTCCGGCCTTCTCGTCTCCATCTTCATTAAGAGTTTCAAGTGCGTGGACCACTACGGGGAACCCATTTTGGAACGTTTTGAGTGCGTCCGCACGACTTTTGATAAATTATCATACATGTGAACTCTACCGGCGGTAGGTAAAATATATACCGCTTTTGAGACCCTTCTTACGCCCTCCCGTCGAAATCTACCGTTATTGAAAGCTCTTCTAAAAAATTTTTTTTTATCAAATTGGCCTTAAATTTTCTTTTATAAACTTCAAATTTCTATCCACCATGCTAAAAAAACATATTAATCTGTCACTTTAAAGAACATGGTGCAATAAACAACTTGTCAAATCACTTCACACTTTGGCCGAGATCGTTGCTAAGTTACCAGTACGGTACAAAAGACCACTAATCAGCATTCTTTGTTAACTGGCATCCTACTAATCAGCATTTTTGTAAATATCAAAGACATTATAGAACTGTCAAAACATCAAAGAAAACAACATTTCCAAGGTGTTATTAATTATCTACAGTGTATAAAATTTTACCACATTTTGGCGGGAAATTTGACATATACAGTTCTGCAGTCATCTGCACTAAATACACTCCGACCTGTTTTGGCAGTCTGAATTGATTTTTTTAGCAGCTCTTCTGAATAAAAACTTGTTTTTACGAGTCAGAGATATCATTTCTTCTGTTTCTCAATCAAAAATATTGACATTTGACAAGTATCAACCGTAACGTATTTTTTGCGTATTTTCCGAAAATCTAAAAGTACCGTATTATATCATGTATAGGACGCTAGCATAGATAGGACGCAGGCAAAAAAATAGTTGAGAAAACGGGTAAAAACCCCTAATATATAAGATAGGACGCAGCGGAAAAATATCAAAATCGGAGCCGAAAAATTGAGGTTGGTCAAGTATTTATAACATATATATTGAAGTAAAAAACAAACAAAAAATTGTATATAAGGCATATTTTGGTAACTGTCTTGTATATTTTGATAATTATTGTCATATTTTGGTAATTTAGCGTACACAACAATGATATATGTCTTGACATTTTGAGAACATTTACGCATATTATAAGACTTATACAAATGCCGTAATAGTCCCGACTGACAGTCAACCGTTGCAACCGTTGCAATAGTCTCGACATGCCTTCTGAATGACTGTCAACCGTTGCAACCGTTGCAATCGCAACAAAACTGTGTATTGTCAAAACTGATGATTGTTTTGATAAGGCTTGTCGCTGTGTGGATTAAAGCATGTCGGCATAATTAAGTGTCAGTAATTAGCCTTGACAGCGGAAGGCACATCGGGTAAAGTGCGAACAAACAACCATAAGATATTACCATCACAATAGTTTGTTCTATTGATGTTTTTCTAATAACAGACAGCGGGTTTTTTCACACCTTCGCACATTTGAAAAGATTTGATAGTGACAATAATGCTACTTTGCGTTATGCACATTCATTTATCAATTTTTTAAAACAGTAACAAACAACAAAATGTTTTGTAAAATATCGAAACATTAAAATCATAAACAACGATTAATTGATATTTACCTCCTTTCCCGATTTCCGTTGCCGTTATAACTCAATCTAGTTAAAGTGCACTCACATCGAGTTTTTGTGAGTAGCGTCCCTTTTATAAAAAAAGTAAACACTCGTGTTTTTTTTTCAATTTATTTCTCAATAAATCATTTTAAAGTAAACATTCAATATATTTCTGCGTGTGTTAACTTGCGTGATTTTACCTACGTTTGTTGTTCTCTTCGGTGACGCAGTACAGATACTTACTATTACCGCGTTCTTCCCCGGTCCGATATTTTCGACCTGAAATGGACTTGGAAAAAAACAGATGAAATTCTAATAGCATAGAAAGGACGCAGACAATTTTTAAGGCGTGAATTGGGGGTAAAAAAGTGCGTCCTATGCATGATATAATACGGTAGTAACAAATATCATGTTTTTGTTTACATTGTTTCCATCATTGTTTTTGACTGAAAATTATAGGAATTGGGAATTCGACCGCTTCTGAACCCAAACTACCGCTTTTGAGACCCAAATCTACCTCTCTGTCATTGCCAAAGGTTGACATGTCTGAATTATATACGGAACATTAATGTCGTGTTAAAATGTATTTTAGAGCACGAAAATGATTGACTTGAAATACCCGGTTTTGATATATTAAGGCATTAGTCAGAATTTCATATTTTAGTCCCTCATCCCCCTATGCCTTCAGTTTTCATTGCAGATTTGGCATTTTTATTTTTCGATTTTTCTGAAAAATGTGTAGGCCTATAGGAAGCTACTCCCCTGGCTAGTGTCCTTCAGCATGCTCTTACATGTATTTCTTTGGAACTTTCTATTAAAATCCCATCGTCTCATGAAGTTTTTTATAAAGCCATCATGTTGTATGCTTAGTCTAAAATAATAGACGTGTTATACAGGATTCTTCCAATCCCTAACGTCTAAACGGGTTTGTGCAAAAACCGGGGATGTTTGAAAAATATTGAAATTGTTTTAAGTGAAGTATTTTATGGTTGAAATTGATCATAAAGGTTTATATTCATATTTTACCAAGTAAGTGAAAAGTTATTTTGCACAAAACAAGCATTTTATGCATTGAAACACATTATTTACCTTTCCAATAAAACGAAAGTTGACTGACACAGACAACAATTATGCCAACCGGAACAACTCGACCCAATCGTAATAACTCGGCCACCTCCGACAAGCTTCGAGATAGACCTCGTAAATTCAATCGTAACAACTAGGCCATGGCCGAAATGTTCCGATTGTTTTAAATTGTGCCCTGAAATCTTGCAGGTGCCCTTCATGTATATATCGTTATGTTTAGACAGAATGAAAAGAAGAAAACCGGTCAAACTCATAATTAATCATAATATTTATTTTTAGTGAACGGAAATAATATAAAATAAGACAGTTTAATAACATTATCTGGTAATATCACTTGTTTTTATGATATTTTATAGATGCAATATGCTTTAACTCGGAATCCCGATCGGAATAACTACCCACTTTTAGTACAAAACAATCTGTACGTGAAGGATTTGCCATATCAAAAATCGTAAAAAAACCGTCAACGTTGGACTAGGTGTTAGTCTAAAATAATAGACATGTTATACGGGATTCTTCCAATCCCTAACGTCTAAACGGGAATGTGCAAAAACGGGGGTGTTTTAAAAATATTGAAATTGTTTTAAGTGAAGTATTTTATGGTTGAAAATGATCATAAAGAGTTATATTCATATTTTACCATGTAAGTGAAATGTTATTTTGCACTAAACAAGCATTTAATGCATTAAAACAAGTTGTTTACCTTTCCAATAAAACGAAAGTTGACTGACACAGAAAACAATTATGCGAAGGGGAACAACTCGATACAATCGTAATAACTCGGCCTCCTCCGACAAAGCTTCGAGATAGACCTCGTTATACAATTGTAACAACTCGGCCATGGCCGAAATGTTCCGAGCGATTTAAAACTGTGCCCTGAAGCCTTGCAGGTGCTCTTCATGTATACATCGTTATGTTTTGACACAATGAAATGAAGAAAACCCGTCAAACTACTAATTATAAGTTGGATATTATTTTTTGTGTACAGAACTAATATAAAATAACATTATCTGGTAATATTTCTTGTTTTTATGATATTTTATAGACGCTATATGCTTTAACCCGGAATCCTGATCGGAACAACTACCCACTTTTGATACTAAACAATCTGTACGTGAAGGATTTGCCATATCAAAAATCTAAAAAAATCCGTCAGCGTACAATTATTTGGACTAGATTAGGTGTATGCTGAACTCGGTTCTGCCTGCATATGTGTGTATGTTTTAGCCACATAGGAACATTACTCTTTTAGGAGAGAAGTAATCACTTGAGATGATTATGATGAAAATGATGATAATTATATGTTAAGGATAAAAGACAGAATGGCAAAATGCATGTATATACTCAGATTCATCAACTTTTTCGGGTTTAATTCTAATAGTAAACATCTAATTTATCACTTCTACTTTAAATACCTCATCCTTTTCGTTTATATCTTTCGATGAAGGAATTTTGAACATATTTTTATCTTATCAGCTTATTTACAAATATATATTACAAATGTACAGGTATAAGTTAATTTTCTATGAAATGTCTAAACTGTATCTAAGGGACATAACTACACTTATTATTTGGGTGCAGGGTGATACAGGATGGTTGGGTATAAAAGACTCCGGAGGGCGATATTTTTTCCCGGTCCCGGTCTCATCCGGTCCCGGTCTTCTCCGGTCGCTGTTTTCCAAATTTTATAGTAGCTTTCGGGCGTTATCTATGTGTGAATGACCGCGGGGGGTAACAGGATTACAAAAGATTACGGTTGATTAAAACATAAGATATTTGATGATAATTATTTCACCATTTATTTCATATCAATAAAACAAATAATAAATTAAGGCAAAAATAAAAACATAAAATATGCACATGTACTAAAATTAATGTCACAAATAACAAACACATTGTGTGTTGTTTTTTCCATATTAAATTCAGTTATAAGTATACTATTGATAATAGTAATACAAATAGAAACAATGCATGAATACATGTAAATCAAATCTGTAAGTTGACTCAGTACTTCAGGAATTCTAACATTTTTGTATATTTGTCCTTCCAGACCAATACTTTCCGGACCTACGGAAATCTCCGTTCCGACTCGGAAAGAAAGTCGGATATAAAAGACATGTCGATCTGCAAGATCTATAAAAAAAACTGAAATCCACTCATTTCTTTATTTTAAACAGATATTTTTTTTGTGTAAACCTGATGGAATATAATTTATACTGTATTACAGGAAATGGTTTATGTTTCAAATTTTATCGAAATTGGTAATAGCTAGAGAAGTTATAGAAACTTGATCGGAAATCTACGTGAAATCCAATTTTGTAGATATGAAATCCACTCATAACTCATTTTTTTCCTTTTATATATTTTATATTTTTATTGTACACATGTTGGAACATGATATCTAAAGGTTTGATATTTTATTTTATTTTAATCGATAAAAAATAAGACCTTTCGGAAATCGTAGTGAAATCCAATTTTGTAGAAGTGAAGTCAACTCATATCATGGTAACTAATATATTTTCAACTTTTCTATTGTACACATTGTAATATGCTTCATTTAGGGGTTTTATTTCAAATTGTCATGAAATAAAAAAAAATGGGTTAAGTTATAGAAACATTTCGAAAAATGTACAGAAATCGACGTGAAATTGGTTTGAGGAGAAGTTAAATTCACTAAGAACTCTGGCGTTGTTATATTTCCAATTGAAAAATGCAAATAAGATATTTAAGTTCATAATTGTTCGTTTAGTCGTCGCTGTTGTTGTTGTTTTCCAAAAATACACAATTTCAAAATACATCCAGGCCATACCACATGGCAATCATGGCCGTTTTTGAATTTTGAAAGTACTTAATTGAATAAAAAATCAGAAAAGCGTTTTGTATTATTTTTATGTCTTATCTTTTTTGATATGGTTATATTTACATGTATGTTTATTGGTATACGTATACAGTTGAAAAATACAGGCACAACATGACAGTTACACTTGTGCTTAAGAATGTAGGGAAGTTTCAATTCTGGCTTTATTGGATCAATATAATTCATATAACGGATATATTTCGTAATACTTTGCATCGGATACAAATCGGATCGATATCTCGTTGGCACCCTATTGGGACGATATAGGCCCTTTATAACTTTAACATCTTTCCGTCATTGGTCTTCGACATTTTTTTTTCAGATATATTGTGGATTCACATAAATGTTTTATAAAAATCTACTTTTTCACAATTTAGACAGACAGGCGTATGTCTGTCTATATAGCAACGTAAAATATGTGCATACAGTTATCTCACTTGACGCACTGAGCCAGACGCTTAGATGCAGGCAGGAAGCTCAAGCACATAGAAAATTAGTGTATTATAAGAACAAACATTACATGAAAATATTTATAAAAGCAACTTAAATACAGTTTTAAATTTGTTTTCATAATTTATTTATGCATATTCGAGATGTTTAAAATTAAAGTTTCGAACAAATACTCACCAAAAGAAGTAAATTAAACTCAATGAAGGTAATAAATATGTCCTATAAGAAAGATTTTCATCCAACCA